>NC_138788.1:37653750-37658750 GCF_965178545.1 Coloeus monedula | reverse complement strand
TGAATCCTGCAGTGGGCTGGAAATGTAAAAGCCAAACCTGAGGCCTTGGAAGCGGTTTTCGGTGTCAGGAGCCTCCGCGACCTTTTAATTCACTGGGAATTTTTATTTACGTTGCCTGGATGTTTCTCACGGAGCATGGCTGAGTGGGGAGGCTTTTATTACTGTACACATTTAAGTATCTGCTGGCATTTCGGGGCTGTTCCTCCAGCACAGTAACTCACGTGTTAAAGAACAAACCCACCGTAAATCGCAGCGCAGTCAGTAAAAAGATGCCACAGAAAAAGTGTCCCTGGGAAATTAGATTGACCCAAAGAAAAGCAAATAAAAGAAAGGAAAAGGCCCATATTTTCTTTGCAGTGTTGCTGAAAAGGATGGGAGTATCATTTTCATAGTGGAATAATGTTTTCTGGGAAAACACAAAAGCAGATGTTCCTCATTAGGAACACCCATTGTCTACATATCACAACTATGAACAGATAAATCTCTCCTATTTCACCCATACATTCCAAGGGCTGTAAATGATTACAGGATGCCGCTGTAACTGCTAAACCAAAACCACACTCTGGGCTAGAATCATTCCTCCGTGCCACCAGCAGATATTTCATTAGGGAGGGATGGAAATTCCTGCTCAGAGCCAGACCCTTGACTTTTCGCTGCCTTCCCGGGGGTGTCCCCGAAGGCCGGGGGTCCAACTGTTGACGCTGGGTGCCGGTGGCGGCCGGAGGCCGGGGCGGGAGCGCGGGGCCGGGGCTGGGAGTGCTGGCGGAGCATCGCCAGCGCCTGCTCGGCAGAGGGTTTCCAGATGGTACCATCACAGCCCTACTGCTCGCTGGCATCTCCGTGGGCAGTAAATACCCCCCTCCCCAATAAATCTGGCATTATTCTATAGAGTTTAGGAGACTTATCATTCCAAGTGTGTCCTACTTTCCTGTATGGAAGCCAGACATCTGCTTATCCCATTTCTTTCATACGGAGTTTGGAATAGCTTTAGTTTGGGGGAATAAAAAGTTTTGTCATATTTAACAGCTGTTACAAAATTTCAGTCCCGTAGGCTCTTAAAATACCTTTTGCCTGACCTCAGATTTGGGAGATAATTGACATTGCTAGTAGCCACCCCCCTTAACCTTTCCCTGGCTGTAATTTCAGATTATTTTCCCTAAACGACTTGGCTGTTCACGCTGGGGTGGGTTTTTTTTTTGGTTGGATTTTTTTTTTCACTGCCGGCTGGCCGGTGCAGCGCTTTAATTCCTCCCTACTCCAAGTTTACACCTTCGGCGGGGTGGCGGCGGCTGGAGGGCGAGGGGGGTTTTTCGTCAGCAGCGTTTCCTTTCACTTCCCGTCACAAAGGTGAGAGCCGCTGACCTTTGCTGGCAGTCCCGGCCGCTGAATTATTCATGTGATTGACTTTTTGTCAGTGCACACAGTTGTGCTCTGGGACATTTTATTCATTTACCTCATTTAAAGCGCCTTTCTGCACCTGTTCAAGTATTAATATCATGTAATTTGGGCCTAATGCCGATTTTGCTGAACACTCATTATATTTTTTATTAGCTATATTTCCAAACGATTATGTATGATTATTACCAAGCCTTACAAACAGCAATGGGTTATTCCCTAGACCTTTACATCTTCTTGTCAGGTTGTTTTCAGAAGCAAGGAGGATAAACATTTGACCAGTCCCAATGTTTTTATTCCTACTCCATATCCAACCAGAGAACTTAAAGCTTTTTCCCTTATGGCTTTGCGAAAGCATGATTAAATCCAACTCTGCAGAAGCTGTACAAATGCCAGCATTTATAAGGTCAACGCTTTTGTTAAAAATGCTATGTAAATGAGGATCTGCAAAAAGGGACATTAAATAAAATTAAATTCATTGTCTTCTTTAATGTCATTTACATTTTGGCTAAGCCCTGGCCTGTCAAGGAGGATTTTTAAAATAATTTTAATTACACATCATTTAGGGATCCAAGGTTTTCTATTCAGTAGCATTTGGATAACCTGCAAAATGGTGACTGTTTATTAACTTCTTAAATGACAACTTGTCATTTCATCTGCATAACGCAATGAAAACAGAGCAGTTTGGTGTCATTTTTTTTTTTTTAATTCTTATTTTTCTTTAAGATGTGCACCAAACTGCTGGAAGAACAGACCTTAAAATAGCTCAGCTGCTCGTTTGCTTTTAGCATCCTATTGGCGCTCCGAAGTTCAGAGTATATTAAAAAATTACGACTTTCCTGGGTAACCAGTTCTGGAAAAAATTGCCATCAGGAACCCGACATTGATTTTTTTTCTCCTTAAGAAGGTGGTTTATTGCAGATTAATGGGTTTAGCTGCGAGGAATCTGTTTGCAGACAGGGGTAGCTGGATTGGGGTTTGAGGCGCGCAGGTACGAGCGCCTCTCACCTGTTCAAACGGGGACACAGCACACACCAGGGCTTCAAATATAGATAAAAACAGAGCAAAAAAAAGCAAATCAAAGTAATCTCTGCAATTCAGCCTCTCCGAGCTCTCCCACATCCCAGAACCAGGACTTTGGACGCGCTTCCTTCTCCCTTTGCTTTCCTTCCCTCGGGTCATCTGAGCCACAGCATTTACATCGCTCCCTCGTAATCCCTGCTCCTAACCGGAGCACAACCCGCAGCCGAGGAAATTGTGGGAATACCTGGGCTGCTGGCGGAGCGATGCGCTGGAGAACGGCTCCCAGAGCATTGTTCCCAAGGAAATCCCAAACGTGCTGGGTGAGACCCCTGCACCGCTTTCCCCCCCGTCTAATACTTGATTATTTGAAGCCCAAAGCATTGCACGGCTCTAGGAGGAGGGAATAATAAAATCCCGTGCTTTTGTGAGAGAGGAAAAGGGGGGGGAAGGGATTTAAGCAAAGCTGTCAAAAACTATACTCCAGGAGGGACCCTGATACAAACCATCCCGGGCTTCTGCTGCAGCCTTATCAGGTGAAAAGCAAAGATACTGCCAGAGCCTGTAATTTTGTTAGGATGCCTTTGATGAATTGGATTAGGTTATGGAAAAATCTTTCAAACTCAGAGTTCTGGTACGTGAGCTTCCAGGAAGTAAATAATTACTCTCAGACAGCAGATAATTAAAAAAAACAACCTGTGAAACACAAAGTGGTAGAAATGGGTTTAATAAGGCTCCGTTGCTAACGCAGAGAGATTTCGGGGGGCCGGGGCTAGCAGCAGCCCCGGTGTTGGGTTACTCGCAGGGCTGAGGAGGGAGTGCTTTGCTGGGCTGGAGGAGGTGGAAATTCCAGGCTGGGAGGATGGAAATTGTCACCGGGGATGCCAGGGGGTGATTGACATGCGGGGCGAGGGGAAGGGGACGCGGGAGCTCAACCTGCGCTTGGCAGCCCCGGCGGAGCGCAGGAAAATGAGAGCCATTCACGCGGGTCCCGCTGCCAGCCGAGCAGCTCCGCCGGGTTGTTTATCTTAACAGCAAATCTCGCAAAAAACGGTTGTGGTCAAACCTGTATAATACAACCTTATACTGGCATTATTAATGCCCCGTTAAAACAAAGATGTAACTGAAAAAAAAAAAGCTGGAGCTGGGGAATTTTACAGGCTGAGGGGCACTCTGGGCTTTACGAGATGTGAGTTTGCTGTTAACTGTTTTGGTTCTTTAATGTTTTAAGCCGAGGAAAACTTGCTGGTTCCTCGGTGTATCAGCTCAGCTCTAACAGAACATAGATGGCTCCACTCTAGGTTTTAATTTGCTACTGAGCAAACTCTCCTTATTTCTCCGAGATGGAAAATATCCAGAGTGTAAACAGCATTTGTTCAGGAGAAAGGGAAGGTGTTTGTTCCACAGGGTTTGGAGATTCCCTTGTGGCGGGGCTGGAGGCAAATTAAAAAAAAAAAATATATAATAATAATGATTAAAAAAATCTGTCATACTTTGAGCAAAATGAAAGTTTCACAGCCAGCAGAATGACACGCAGCCCATGGTGGCGTGGCGGCCGTGCCAGGGGCACGGGGAGCAAACTGCAGCATCCGCGCGCGGTGGCGGCGGCGAGGATAGCGCCGTGTTTTCCCAATAATTCACTAGGAAATGAGTTTAACATGTGTGGAAAGGAAGGGGCTTACATTTGTGTTGTTGTAAGACATGTAGCATAGGCCCAGCTAGCGGAAGGAGTCGGCTCCAGCTTGTCTCTCGTGAAAGACGAAACACGGTTACACATCTGGTGAGAAAGAGCAGTTCATTTGCCCAGACAGCTCGCTCTGCAGCCGCTGAAAGGAGCTATTTTGACAGAAACAAAGCCATGGGGGCTGGGGCAAGCGATTAG
Source organism: Coloeus monedula (assembly GCF_965178545.1). Taxonomy (NCBI): domain Eukaryota; kingdom Metazoa; phylum Chordata; class Aves; order Passeriformes; family Corvidae; genus Coloeus; species Coloeus monedula. The sequence continues at coordinate 37,654,453 of NC_138788.1, read as the reverse complement.
CGGGATCCTGCTTGCTCAAAACTCCTTGGCCTTAATGATAAAGAAATAGAAAAGGAAATAAAGAAACCTGGCCTAAGCCTCCAGCAGTGTTTAAGGAGGCTTTGGGAAAGTAGCAATACAAACAAGGGCTCCCATGTCAAACTCCCGCTGCACTTGGTAAAAGTTTCTAAGAAAAAACAGATTGAAGAATAGCAGAACGAAAATTAACCTGGAAGCTGAAGGAGTTATTAAAAAGCAAAGGTCCAGCCTCACTTCTGGGATAAGCTCATTTTCCTGAGACATGTGCAGGAGAAGAAGTTAATTTGACAGCATGGAGGGTGTGGTGCTCTCATTTAAAAGGTGAATTCACTACTGTGAATCTTCACCACACACTTGGTTTGCTCCCCGACCCCGTGGCTGCACAGAACCTTCACTTTAGTTATAAAGCAAACAACGAGCCCTATCAAAACCCCCAATCTGGACAAAAAAAATCCCAATCCTCCAGTTGAAGTGAGGTTATTAATGCACAAAGGAGAGATGTGAGTGCCCTTTCTTTTGAATAACAACCAATAAAATTGAATTGGTCTTGGTATTGTGTGGATTGTCAGGAATTCTCTTTACCAATCCAAATTTGATTAGGATTTCCTCTTTATGTTTGTGCAGTTCTTCTGTGCTTCACAAGATGCTGGTGGGCAGCGAGCTGCCTGTTCTAATCCAAACAGGT
>NC_138788.1:37633750-37648750 GCF_965178545.1 Coloeus monedula | reverse complement strand
GGCAGCGCGGTTTAACGCAGAGACCAACTTATTTACCCAGGGCCCGTTCCAGTGTGCAGGAGGAAAAGGTAATAAATAACTACTAATTAAACATGACTTTAAATAAGGGAGAGTTGCACTTGCGTTGAAAGCCCAAAGACTCTTCCAGTGTGAGGAGTGAGCTTGAAAAAATTTAGGCAAACAGAAAAATCCCAGCGGTTCCTGTGCATGAGCAGCTCAATCTCCATGGATAACGGAGCCGTTGGCCCTCCAGTTCTCCAGGCTGAGGCAGGGCTAAGCCAGCTGAGAAACAAAATAAAGCACAGGATGGATAGAAAAGGAGAGTTTAACGTGTTGGAGCATCAGTAGGATTTCCTAAACGAAGCCGTGGTTGCTGCAGTAACTGCGTCAGAATCCGTGTGGCTCCGGGGAGATTTGGGGTTTCCGTGCCTTGGCTCCTTGGGTGGGAGCTTTTCTTGGAGCTGCAGCTCCGAGGTGCTTTGTGTGACAGTCAGTGACAATCTGAGACGTGCGTGATGTCATTCTTTATGCATAAGAGTCATATTTACTTATGGCAGCCCAGCTTGCCAGACCAGATTTCTATGACAGAGAAAATAAATTCAGCTGTGAGGACAGTGAAGACAGTGGTGCTCCCACCATTCATGTTCTCATTCATTTTTTAAACCTGAGGCCATGTAAACCACTGCACTTGACCTGGGCTCAGAAAGAGTTAAGGTATTAAAGACAACTCACATTTAATCATCTTTTTATCTCACTAGCTGCTATTTTGCTTTTGTGTGTGCAAGTTTTCTGCTCTCCGGGAAGTGATCTAAGTGTGACTTCCACCACTCCTGCTTGTGGAGCTCTAGAGGATGATTCAGCCAGCTGTGCTTGTGTGGGTTTCCCCACTGTCCTTCCTGTGCAGATCAGCTCCCTGGCAGCCAAACCACAGGAAAAGTAAAATTAATTACCTCATGTACCATCTTTGAGATCTTTGGACAGCCTCCTGCAGCTTTTCCAACACGACACCTTCACATGGTTGGGGGCAGCCCACGGCTCGTGCATCATTGTGGAATTTCATCTTCTCCTCAATCACTTCTAAACGTTGGTTAGAGAATCATGGAATAGTTTGTGTTGGAAGGGACCTTAAAGACCATCCGATCTTCAGGCTGGTGGGACCCAGAGCATTTCCTGGGAGAAGGGAGCTGTGCCTGTGGGTGTTGGAGGAGACCCCGGGGGATGCCCTGGGGCAGGCGGTGGCAGTGCTGGGCTGGTCTGCCCTGGCAAGGTGGCCAGGTTGACTGTCCCCAGCTGATGGGACTTGTGGACACTCACAGTGTGTGTTCCTACCTGTGCATGTCCACCATCAGTCCTGCACCTGGTTGTCACAGAATCATGGAATTCTTTGGTTTGGAATGCACCTTAAAGACTGTCCCAATCCATCCCCGGTGTTGTCACATGTGCATCCACAGGCACACCACTGGATGAGCAATAATGGAATTTTATTTGACATTAACACAGTCCTTGGGGGCATCACTTGGGGTCTCCTCTGATATTGTTGGTCAAGCTCGCTTGGGCCACGTCCACAATCCTGCTCTGAGAGGAGCTGTGTGTTTAGGACAGCCTGGGAAGCCCCCAGCAGAGCCCCAGGGTGTTGTGTGTCCCACCAGCCCTCCCACCCCGACAGGCTCTGGGTCGCCCTCCCTCTCCCTGGGACATGCACATGCCACAGGGACTGTTGGATTCCCTCCACACCAAACAGCCTGTATAACCCCAAAAAACCCTCCCAGTGCTCTAACGAAGGAGAGCTGTGGCTCCCCGTACTGGACTAGGCCCAAAGTCAGTAAAACTAAAATTACAAACATAAAATAACTACTTACTGGCACAGCATGGATGTTTTCACACATTCCCTCCTATTCCGCGAGCTTTTCTGAAGACAGTAACGTAACAGAATATGCTTGAACATATGGCAGAACTAACAATTGATCCGGCTCCTGAAGGTGATATAAAATTTTATTCTGTGTGCTACACGTCTGTGTGGGTCATTCCTTGTGTGCCTGGGTTGTGGAGTGAAGTGCAGCCACTCAGGGGTTTTTCAATATCATTTACACCAAGGCCTGTCTGTGCTCCACCAGCATCCCCACACCCCCTTTAGGTGTCATTTAAACTCCAAAATAATGTCGGTTTACAAACCATTGTAACTCCTTGTCGTGGTCTCTGCCACAGCTCTTTGCCTGTCGAGCCACGTTGCACCATTGGTTCAACCTTGGGGTTTTTATTGCGTTTTTCTGTGCTTTCAGGAGAGCTCCCAGTCAGCAAAAAGAGCTCTCCCTTAATTTGCCCTGTTGTGATAAACAACCCTCCTGATTACCTATGATTCCCTCGGTATAATTTTCAGATTACTTGGGTCTCCTGGGTTCTGGTTGTGGGAGGATGCTTCTGGCTTGGCATGACATCATTTGAGCTCCCAAATAATCCCAGCCTTAATTACCTGCAGGTATAAGTTCGATGTGTTCCACTCTTTAAGATGTGTCCCTGTGTAATCCTCCAGCTGACAGCATGGCACAGAAGTGTAGAGAACCCAGTTCATACTTAAAAAGACGAAGGAGAAGATAGAGAAATAGGTTAATAAATGTAAGAGCAGGTCCTGGTGTCTGTAGTTGCTGTTACAGCAACCTTGAAGTAAGAGCAGCCTTGGAGAACTGCTGCTTTCTCTGACTTCTTTCCTAGCAGAAACTGCCCCCTCCAGAAGAAAATGGTGTTGAAATATATATATATAGATATGTAGACACATTACTGGGATAAACTCTATCAGGAAGTAGTTAGTGAAGTTGATGTGTTTGTCCAAAATAAAAGTGCTGTTTAATAAATAACAAGAGCAGCTGGACTGACATTTTCTGCATAACAAGTGTTGCTTTTAACTCATGTTAAATGCTTTAGCAGAGTGTTTCCTGGCTTCATTTATTTCTGCTTAGTCAGAGGGGGTTTAGTCCTGAACTGTGTATTTAAATCACTTTTGCCATTCAACTTCTTCCAGATCAAAAATTACCCCTGTTTAAAAATAATACATTGGATTGATGGAAATGCAATTGTTGGAGGCCTTGAAGAAATACACAAGTTGGCAACTCTTCCCCAGCCCTTTGTTGTTTCAGAGTTTAGCAGTTAAGAACAACACAAATACATTTTGTTTGTAGTGGGTCACAGGTTCAAAGAGACTTTGAAAAAATAGACTGGGGATAATTGGGTTATCAGATGCAGACACTGCAGGGAATTGAGCATTATCTCTCCTTAGTGTTGGGACTACTGGGTCACTTCCTTCCCTGCCCAGCTCCCCTCTGTCAGCCTGACACAACCCAGATGGCTGCAGCGGGGTTTTACTGGTGGCCACCCCAAAGTTGTCCCTTTCTCCACCCTTCAACAGGTTGATTTTACGAGCCATGGCCATACTAAATAACACCCTGCCTTGCTTTCCCCCTGCTGATTCACCAGTCTGTGACTGCTGGGAGCACAGGGCGCTGGGATCCGAGCGAGTCTTCCCTCGCCTCCACTGCTGTTCCTCATTTCTGTTAGACAGCATCTGACTGAGCTATTGACTTGCACTTTGACATTGCCACTGCTACTGGCTTTGATTGCACTGTCAGTCGGAAAAAAACTCCTTCAAACCAGCAGTAAAACCTGTAATTGTTTAACTTTGTTCTGCATGAGCTTTTCAGTCCAGCCCTTGCTGTTGTAGTGTAGTTCTGAGAGGACACTGTATATTCTACAGAGCCAGGGGAGACTGCACTAATTAATTGTAATTAATTCACTATTTTTTGAGATTTTAAGGGTTTTAAGCATAAGCAGGTAATACATACGTATTGAAAAGTGTTCCCAGTTAATGGTGGCAGGACAAGACATTGTTTTATTCAGGAAGTTGGACTTGTTCTGCAGATGTCACTTCCTGCGGCATGGCTGCATGACTGGAGTTCCTTGGTGTGAGAACATTCCCTGTTTGAGTTGTTTGCAGAAAAGAGCCTTGGCATTAGTGTGTCTAATCTCTAATGAATGTATTATCAGTGCCCTGTGTAAGGGGGTGGGTGTTGCTCCTTGTGAAACAGTTAATAAAAGAGGAGTTGGTGGTCCCAGTGCGTCTGCTGGAATTAAATCATTGAATCACAGAATATCCTGAGCAGGAAGGGACCCACAGGATCATCCATTCCAGCCCTGGCCCTGCCCAGACCCCCCAACAACCCCACCCTGGGCATCCCTGGCAGCGCTGTCCCAACGCTCCTGGAGCTCTGGCAGCCTCGGGGCCGTGCCCATTCCCTGGGGAGCCTGGGCAGTGCCCAGCACCCTCTGGGGAAGAACCTTTCCCTGGTATCCAACCTAAACCTCAAGAGATAAAAATGCACCAATGCTCTGAATTTATCTGTGCACTCAGAGGATAAACAGAGACAAGCTCACAACTGAAGAACATTGTATTTCGGGGAAGTTTTACTTCTCAAATTAAAACATCGGGAAATCCTGGTGTTTGAATCTTTCACTGTTTATTTGAAGCACTATTTTGAATACTTCATTTTCATGTTTGGAATTGTGTTCAAACAGATGAAAATAGCACTTTAAACCAATTAATCTTCAGTATTTCAGCTGAATACTGAGAATTTATTGGCATCTCCTGGCTTCCTCTCCATACTGGGTGTTTAATGCGAGCTTGCTTGTTATGCCTACTCCGTAAATTAGCATTATCCACCCTATATCTGCTTGTTTCTGAAGAATTATTATACAAAGCCTCATTTTAAGGAGGTCAGAGCCCTGCATGATGATTTGTTGTTCATGAATCTACTTTGTGCCAGTTTGTGTGTGCATGTGCAATCAGAAGTGACTTGGAGTGAGTGAGATAATAATCATCTGCTGCTGATATGAAGACTTCCTCTATTCGACTACCATGAATCAGGCTGATTCCAAGTGAATGAGATTTTAATCACCTGTCACTGCCGCCAGCACTTTCTCTATATTTATGATAATTTTTTTTTGTCTTTTTATTGAAATCAGTGTTGACTGAATCGAGTAATCCTGATTAGCAATCTCACTGTATGCAGTCAAGAGTGAAATGCATCAGAGCATTATTGGTACACTGAACATGCTGAAATTGGAAAAAAAAAAGAGAGGCTAAGTGTGCTGGGGTGTTGGTTTGGCTGGAGGTGAGGGCTGGAAGGTGTGAGATCTTTCTAATTGCTCCCCAGACTGGGAGGGTTTTTGAGTTGGGGCTGGGGAAGTTGTACTAAAAAACCCTAAAAGCTCTGCTTTTAGTTACACCTCTTGAGTCTCAGCTGCAGGGAGCAAGTGAAGTCATCAGGGTGGCATGCATGGAAATTAGGGCCATTTAGGGCAGCCTTCCCAGGAGGAGGGGTTTTATTTTTCTAAGTTTTGTATCTATATAAAAAAATTAAATAAATAAATTTAAACAAGGGGAACAAAATAATATTCAAACCCTGTGATTTGCCCCACAGTTTTGCTGAGTGAGGCACAATTTTTTAGAGTCATAGAATGGTGAGCGTTAATTTATCTTATTTAGGGTTATCTTTATGCATTTAGGATCATTCCTCTTTCTAGGAGTTCATATTGTTTACCTACCATGATTTTGTTGCCACGTGGTGTAGGAAACTTCAGGTCTTTAATGCTGTGTGACATGTGAAAAACAAGTGCTGTGAAAGCCCTTTTTATTCTTAAAAAGAGTTTGACTGATGGCTCCTTGAGTGGCAGTGTCAGCTCTGCAGCAGCTTCTGTGTCCCTGTGTGCTCCGGTGTCCCCATCCCGCTGGGATGAGCAGGAGGGGACCCTGCTGGGGTTCAGTGCCAAAGGCAACAGGCTGGGAGTCTTTGGAAACCCCAAAAAGGGCTGCAAAACCCCTGTGTGGGTTTCTCTGAAGGAAAACATGGATGGAAATATCCTGTTGGCTGTAATTCTCAGTCTAACTGCACTGCAATTAGAAATCTCAATGTTCAATCCAGCCCTCAAATCTTATTTTGCTGCGTTACAGAGTTATATTCAGCCTAAGAAATTACATTTCTAATGGTATGATAAGTGCAGTAGTTTTGGAGAGGAAAATAGTGCTCCCTAATGTCTGCCCAGGCCTCTGCCCTCAGTGGGGCTGGAGCCCAGGGTTCTCTGCTTATTTGTTCCTTACACTGTTTTTTTTCTGCTTCCTGCTGTTCCTCCCCTTCATTTTGTCCAACTGTCTTCTCTCGTTTCTTCTCCTCATTTCTTATTTTTTAAATGCACTTCTAAAACGCTCTTACAAAGCCCCTGCCAACCCCGGCAGCCTCTGCTGCACGTGTGACCCCCTCTGACCTTGGCTCTGTCCAGGCTCCCTCATTCTCCACTTCTTCTGCCCAGCATTCCTCTGATTCAGTATTTTCCCATCCATTCACTTCCTCAGCTCTGGATTTTGTTACCTTTGTTCCACTCTTAACATTTTAGCAGTTTTTTGACTTTCTATCACCTTGGTCATCCGACGTCTTCATGCTCACCTGCTCAGTCATAGGCTTCTCCTAAGGATTTTCTCCTTCTTTAGGCCCTTGGATTTTGTCTTCTGTGCTGTGCTGACTCTTGTCCTTTTATTCCATGTTGTTCACCCAGCTTTGCTTGGGTTTGGTCCCCTTTTCTCCTTTCTGTGTATGGTCTCCTTCACCCAAAGAGCCTCAACTCTCAGCCTCTCAGGTGCTTTCCAGGTCCGTCCCTGTCCCCTGCCTGGTTTTTCTCTGCAGACCTACCTCGGTCTCTCTTTGAACTCTCTCCTTGCAAAGGTTTGCACTGAAGTGAACTAAATGTGAGCAAAAGCCAAGATCAGCTTCAAAAGTTTGGGCTGAGGCCACTGGTGCCACGCCTGGGCTCTGTCACTTGTGTCACAGTGCTGAGCTGTCTTTAAGTGCATCACATTCGAGCCACAGACAAATTCTTCTCCCTTAATCCCATCTTTATTTCCTTTTCTTCCAGTAAAGGGAAGAATTCTTATCCTGGATGTCAGGCTTGCAGCATCCCCCCCTCTTTATCCTTCTCCCCATTTTCCTGTCCTGCTCAAAGGCAGCGGGAACCTCGGCTCCCCTCCTGCTCTGACCCCAGGAGCCCCCAAAGCTCTGCCTTGTCCCTGGCGTGGAATACAAATGTTTTCACAGCCTTTGCAGCTTGCTCACTGTATTTACCCCTACCAAGTGTTTGCCTTGCCTTTCTCTCTGCCTGTCAGCTGGGTACAGCACGATGCAGACCAAGGGAAATCAGCAAAGGCACCAGAGTGGCCTCCTCATCACTCCCATGGTGTGAGAAAGAATACTTTGGTCTGGAAGCAGAGGTTGTGGATGCCTATCCTGGGATATGTTTTCGACTCTGGCATCTGGGAAAATAGAAACTGGGAGGATTGGTGTTACATGGACCTGCGGGAAGGGGAGGTCTTGCAGAGCTGCTTCTGAAGGGGAGGGGACTCTTAGAATAACAGACAGGTTTGGGGTGGAAGTGACCTTAAACCTCATCCAGTGCCACCCCTGCCATGGCAGGGACGCCTCCCACTGTCCCAGGCTGCTCCAAGCCCCAATGTCCAGCCTGGCCTTGGGCACTGCCAGGGATCCAGGGGCAGCCCCAGCTGCTCTGGGCATCCTTGTTCCCAAAAAAATCCAAACACCTGGAGCCCTGCTGTGCTTTCTGCCTACTCTCTCCTGGCTTTTCCACTCCTTCTTTTCCACATCCATGAACTGCTGGTGTTGCTCATTAACTCTCCATCTTAATTATATTTTTGGACATGTTAGGTCTTCATTGGGAGTTTTTCAGAACTGAGGCTGTAAAACCCTTATCCTTACCAACCCTTCTGGCTTCCCCATAAATACAGCACTGCTGATGGACACACATCTTCTCCCATAATCCTGCAAACAGATCCCAGCGTTTATATCAACCTTTTCACACAATCAGAGAGTCCTGGGATGGTTTGGGTTGGAAGGCACCTTGCAGACCATCCTGTTCCAACCACGGGCTGGGACACCTTCCACTGTGCCAGGTCCTGTGTCTCCTCACCCACCCCTGGCACACACCAGCCCTGTGCCCCTGCCCACCACAGCCCCATGCCCACCCTGGGCCTGCTGGAGGGGTTTTGGGAGCTCATCTCTTCCGTGGCTGCTCCCAGCCTGGGCAGCTCCCAGCCAGGACACTGCAGGGATTGCAAAGCTGTGTGGATGTGGCACTGGGGACGTGGTTTAGTTGTGGTCTTGGCAATGTCAGGTTTACATCTGGACTTGTTGATCCTGAAGGTCTTTTCCAACCTCAGTGATTCGTGAGTCTATGATTTTCCTGTATATTTTTCTGTATTTCCCCCTCTGTTTCTCTCTCTTCCTGTGCTGTAACATGTGCCCACCTCACCATGAAGCCACTGCTGCTTTGGCTTCCCTCAGATATTTCTTGCAGACCCCCCTCGTTTGTCACCGAGCCAACCCAACACCTGCTTTGCTGTTTGCATCCATCAGCAAGAATCAACTTTTTCACCTTTTGCTAATTTTCCTACCATCACCACACTTCATTATTTCTAAACCAGCCATTGGCTGCACATCCAATTTGCTAAATAATGCATATGGCATTCATGTCCATACTGGCCACTCGCTATACATTACCTTTTTATAGCTGCTTATACCTAGATTTTTTACTAACTCCTACAAAAAGTTAAACTTCCTCATTTTTAAGGGTTGTTGTGACCCCAGAGAGAATTTCAGGCATTAATGAGCACTGATAAACCCTACTTCAAACCCAAACCACAAAATTTGGCTGACAAAACATACATAGAAATTTAAAAATAAATTACTTGATTTCTAAAGAGTTCATGCTAGTGGCAGCAGAGCTCCTGCTTTGCTTTATGGATTTGTGCTGCTGGTGGAGTGCTGGTGACTGGCCCTGAAGGCTGTAACTGGGGCAGATCCCCAGTGTCAAATCAGTTCTAGTTATTTCTGAATTGTCATTAATCTTTTTCCTTTCCTCATTTACTAATGGGCCTAGTTTCTCTTGGCTGCTTCTCTTTAGCATACAAACAATTACAGGCAAAGAACACCTTTAAGGTTGCAAAGGCAAGCATTTAGAATTAAAGATGCTGTAATAAAGGTAACCCCTGCAAGCTTTGGTTGGACTCCCTGGGCTTATCCATGAGGATATTGGGTTCTGTTCCATAATCAGAAACAGGATTTCGCCCCCACACAATCCCCACCTCATTCAGTTCTGTTCTGTGTTTTTCTCTGACTGTTCAGTGTGTGGTCCTCATGCTTTAGTTATTGAGTGTTATTCAAGTCTTGCCTCAAAAAACCAACCCCAAATTTCTCCCTGAGCCATCTCACAGAGCTCCTCACCGCTGTGGGTCTGCAATGGTGTTCTTGTCACACAAATATCCCAGCCTTAGAAATGGGAAATGGAACCTCTGAGGAATTAAGAATTAAGCAGGGAAGTCTCTCTGTAGATGCTGCACAGGAGAAGTCGAGGGTCTGGCTTTCCATAGTGTGTGCAGCACATGTACATTACATAGAATGCAATTATGTACAATATACATACATTATGCACATAAATGGGCTTTTTCTCTGTCCAAAACTCAGCTATCGTTGATTTCAGTTGTAGCAAAGTGCACAAATCCTAGTCTGGGGTAAAGCCAGGCCCTGAGAAAAGAGCCATGCAGAATTAATCATCACCTCTCAAATGCTGGTGTGAGCAGACCTGGCCAGAGGGGTTGGCTGAGGGACAGGGAAGGTGGCATGAAGAGATTGCTACTTCCTGTAGCCTTTTCCTTTCCAACTCCTGACTTATCCTTTTCACATTTTTTAGCATTATCAACAAGTTCTGAGAGGGGTGATTACAAAAAATTGTATAATTAATTTTTCATTTCAGTTGCATGAGGAACAGGCTTGTAAAGAAAGTTCTTTTAGCTCCATAGCTCCCAAATATACAAGAGGGTGTAAAATAAGGCACTTCATGCAACTTTCTGCATCCTTAAGAAACCCCTAGGATTATTTTCCTAGGCCCATGGGACATGCACAGCTTTGGAACATTTAAATGCTCTGCAGAGACGTTATCAAACTTAGCTGTGACCTCCTAATAAAGAAAAGATGCCTAAATTTTACCAGGTATTTCTTTGTTCATGGCAGGGAAGTGATAAGGCTGGGGAGCCTGGTATCCTATCTGAAACGTGGAGTGGGAGAGCCCAGTGGGAACACATTCCTCTGCTCTGACTCCCAGGGAAACTCTCCCAGCTAATTAACGAGTTCCTCCCTCGCTGAGGATCTGCTGAAGGTGCTCTGACACCTTGTTCTTTACTCTGTGTTCAGGAAGAGTAGGAAAGACAACACAAGAGGTGCCAGAGATCCTTTAAGGAAGGATCAACACTGGAAAATAGCTCTTTTCACAAAGTTGGAAAAGGAGATGGAGAGAAATTGAGCCCAAATTTGGGATAAGGACAATAACAAAAAGCAGAAGGGAGATGAGGAGAAGAAGAGGGGAGAGGCAGCAAAGCTATAATGAATGAAAAGACCAACAACTGCACGGAAAGAGAACAAACAATGGTGAATTGCAGTGGTTCCCATCCAAAAGGTCCTGGGCCATCTCTTCTCCCACTCTGCTCAGTGGCGTGTTCCAGGTGGAGGTCACACCAATATCACCGTGCCAGCAGCCAGAGGGGACAACCAAAGAGAGCTACAGAGAGTCTCAAACACGGGGAGCTAACCAGAAAACCATGAATTCTAAAATAGACAGAGAAAAAAATAAATGCAAGGAAGTTGCTGAAGTTATTAAAAGATAAGATTTATGGGCAAGTTCATTTCAGTTGGTTGGCTCTCCAATCAACTACTGTTGCTAATTGGATTAGTTGCCAAAATAAGCTAAGAATAGAACCTTCTCTTTCCTTATTGTTAAAGCTTTCCAGGGAAAAAGTCCTTGAGGACAAAAATTAAATCTTTATTTCTAGCAACACAAAATTTCCCTCTATAAAAAAAAGGAAGAACCTTAACACTGGGCTGTTCCCCCTCTCCTGCAGAGCTCCTGCAGTCCCAGAGTGCCGGCAGAGGGAACATTCTTGTTCCTCTCCAAATCAAGTGGGTTGTGGCAGATGCCGAGTATTGTTCCTCTTGATTTTGTCAGTCTTTCTTGTCCTTTCTCGAGGAATTTCCTTGCTGCATTTTCCACAGCTGACTTACGGCTCTCTGGGAACGTAAATACTTCTGACAGAATGGAACAAGCCTAGAGAAAGCCTTAGGTGATTTCAGAGTGCCCCTTAACACGGAGAACCCTCAGCATCCATCCCCCACCATGGATTTTTTCCCTAAAGCCAGCACAGCTCTTTCCAAAACAGCTTTCTGAGAAGGGAATCAGGTCCTCTTTCACTGCTGGATCAAAGTGCAGATGAATAATAACCTGCAAATAAGTTATGTGTATAATACAGGCTTGTGTGCTTTGTGCTGGATCCTTCTGCCCTGGAAAAACAGCAGAACCACTGGAATTACTAACATTATGATTTCTGATATTTATTTTGTATTAAATTTTATTTTTTTTAATTTTTGTATTAATATATTGTCTCAACCCATAATAAATATTTAGCTTACTCTTTGTTGTAGCCTGGGTGAAATGAACTTTTATATGAGAAGCTCAGCACAGCCCTTATTTTGCAACTTAAGTAAGCAGATTATCTCTCTCCTAAGGAAACAGGCTGGGAGAGCTGGGGGTGTTCACCTGGAGAGGAAAAGGCTCCAGGGAGAGCTCAGAGCCCCTTGCAGGGCCTGAAGGGGCTCCAGGAGAGCTGCAGAGGGACTGGGGACAAGGCATGGAGGGCCAGGACACAGGGAATGGCTTCCCACTGCCAGAGGGCAGGGCTGGATGGGAGATTGGGCGGGAATTGTTCCCTGGGAGGGTGGGCAGGCCCTGGCACAGGGTGCCCAGAGCAGCTGGGGCTGCCCCTGGATCCCTGGCAGTGCCCAAGGCCAGGCTGGACATTGGGGCTGGAGCAGCCTGGGACAGTGGGAGGTGTCCCTGCCATGGCAGGGCTGGCACTGGGTGGGCTTTGGGGTCCCTTCCACCCAAACCAGGCTGGGATTCTCTGCAGATCCGTTCTACTGCAATTATTACCTCTCCTGTCTAAAGGCATGGTTAATTAATTGAGATTCTACATTCTGGTTTCAGCTTTTGATTTTTATTTTTATTTCAACAAAGAAAAACCCCTGTAACTCAGAGGTGGAGATGTTCTGATGTCCTTTACAAATCTTCACCACAGGTGAAGGGCAGAGGATGAGACCAAAGCATGTCCTGAAGCCACAGCCTGGTGCTGTGTGTGGAGCTGATGGCTTGAGAGCTCTGATAATTTGTAGGAATGCGAAATAAATTCACAGTCTTGCATTAAGGACAGAATGAATCATTTGTTTTGTCCGTTGTGGTGCAGAACCCTCCTCCATGACCAGTGATTCCTGCTTTTGTTGGTGAGCTGTGCTAACACTGAGCTCTGGGCAGAAAGAAAAATGCTTACAGGTAGTGCGTACATTCCATGTATTTTCCATCTGTTTTTGTCAAAGGAAACCACATTTCCTAGAAATGGTGAGCAGGGAACTCACTTCAAAGTGTAAACAAGTTAGAATAAAGCACCTTTCCAAAAAAGCCTCCTTTAAAAGCAGGCCAAGGTTTAGTACTATTTAATAAAAACATTGGACTTGAGTGATTATTTTGGGCCTCTTTTGAAGCGTGGTGTGAAAAGCCCATCAAAATCTCCCTGTGCAGCCCGGCAATGCCCACCTGGGAGTGCCCCCGCCCTGAATCAGAGCTCAGGGAGGTGGCACTGATCCCACCCATCTCCATGGAAAGGGAGCTGGGAGAAGCTGAAGTTGCAAATTGTATCTCATTGCTGTCATCAAACCATTATCAGCTTCTTCACTGCTGAGTGCAGAGATATCAAGAGCCAGTTATCTGTCCCAGAAATCCTGCCTCTGATTAGGTGCCAACATTTCCACCTGTTCCTCACCCAACTGCTGAATTTCCTCATCGCTTAAACCCGGCCTTGAGGAGATGTTTGAGTGTTTTGAGTCTGAAAGTTTTCATCACTGGAAGTTTTCACTCACAGAGCGTGAACGTTTCTGGGTGATGGGAAATTTCGTATCTAATTAATCAAGAGAGGAAAATACCATAAAGATAATTTATTTATTTGTATTCCTTGAACAGAAGTATTTGAATTTTTTTAATGTATAGAATGTGCTGAGTTGGAGGGGACCCATCAGGTTCGAGTCTGACTCCTGGCCCTGCCCAGGACACCCCAACAATCCCACCCTGTGCCTGAGAGCATTGTCTAAACACAAATTTGGGGTTATTCCAGGAAAGCAGAGGTGCTGCACTTCCCCTAGAGAGGTCAGGGACCGTCCTGGAAAATCCTGAGAGGTTTGACTGCGTCTGAAAATTGCTCCTCAAGCCCAACCCAAAAGGTCAAAGCCAAAGTTGTTGGTTGTTTGCAGGTACAGATTGAAGAGCTTGGATTAGTTATCCTGCGTGGATCTCCTCAGATAAAATATCCAGCTCTTTGATATATATTGGATATCAAAGCTGCCTAATGGGGGGATCAACCATCAAATATTCCAGTTGTGGGACCTGTGGGCACCCACCTGAGGTTTTTGGTGAAGGGGCCCCCTCTGCATCTGCTCAGAGATGACCAAAAAACCCCAGCTGAGACCCATTTGCTGCAAAACCTGATCCAGCTGTGTGGAACAGTGCTTATTATTGGAAAAGTTTGGGGAGATACCCGGAATGTCATGCAGTTCTACTAATATTAGCTTTAGCAACTCACAATTATAATGACTAATTGGAGCCATCACTCATTGCTATTGAGTTCCCAGGTGAAAACTATGGACCAGAACCCCCATTAGCATAAATTAGCATTGGAAAGTCAATTAAGTTACACTGATTTTACACTAGTTTTACTGTCTTTCATAAGGCGGAGAAGAAAAAAAAGCCCAATTTCTGACTTCAATTACCAATTTTTTTCCCCTCCAAAGCAAATTTTGGTCACATTTCTTCAGAAGTCTCCAAAACCAGACCTGTCTTCACCTGGAATGGAGCCCTGTGGCTTGGCTGGGCAGAGCAGGCTTGCTCAGCTATTTTCTTGTTCTCAAGGTGATTCGAGTGAGCTGGATTGTTGCTTTTCCTCAGCGCAGGACTCAGAGTGGATAAAAGAGCTTTTTCCATGAAATATCTCTTCCAGGGAACTTGGTCCCATTCCCATCACGAGTGGAGAAGCTTTTTCTCTTCTTTTCTGGGGAGAAAGGGAAGATAAGAAAGGAAAGGATAAAATTATGCAATGTGAAGAGTTTCCCTGGTTTAAGGAGAAAAACCAAGATAATTTGCATTATATTTAAAATTAGTGTGTGAATGCCTGAATACAGAGTTTGAAAGCAGAAATATCTCTCAGTAGCATAAATCTTAATAGAAATCTGGCAGCAAGGTCCAGGAAAGAAAATCTGCAGGTTGATGGTATGAATTGCAAGCACATGACCGGAAATGTTCTACCCTGGCTTGAAGGTGCCAGAGATGTTCAAGAGTGTTCCTGAAGGGAAGAGTGGGATGTGCAGAGCACCAGTGGTTTATCAGCCCTCTCCTACAGACTGCAGAACTAAGATCAGATGAACCACAGGACAGTGAATACAAGAATTAGTGGCAGACAAAGAAATCCAAGAGGTTTGGGCATTTTTGAACCACACATGGGCACTTGTTTGTGTTTTCTTCTTAAAATTGTAAGAGTAATAATTGCAGAGGCGAAGCCCTCAGGACGTGGGGTTTTTTTGGTGAAAGATTACCTTCCATCTGCAGAGAAAGATCAGTGTCAGGCTGGCCCTGTGCCACTTCAGGGACTGAACATGAAGAGAACACCGAGGTCTGTCTCTGACATGGTGAGAAATTCCCCACAGCATCATTTTTCATCAGCAGTGGCATCAAGGATCTCACCTGGGCCACCAGGAAATGCCCGTGCCAATACTCAGGCAGAAGACATGAGCTAAATTAGGTGGT
>NC_138788.1:37618750-37623750 GCF_965178545.1 Coloeus monedula | reverse complement strand
GCCCTGCTCTCCCGCCACCAGCAGCGTGGAGCACGGGAGTCACAGGCGATGAGAGAGAAACACAACAGGCTGAGCAGGAGCAAGACTGTTTTTCCAACTCTGAGCTCATGCATTAGGGACACATTGTGCCGCTTTCTGGAACTGAAATCACAATTTCTTGATATTTAATTTTCTTTGGCTTTTAGCAGATAGTTGTGGAAAGCCCTGACGCTGCGAGTCTCTTATGGCTAAATTATGTGTTCAGAGTTAGCTGGAGTATAGATTTAGTCCTGCTGCTGTTGCTCAGAGTCCATTGTAAGATAATTTGTCCCACTCAATTAGACTAAGTTGTCATGTGAGAAGTGCTGAGCTCAGAGCCCGGCGGCACCGAAGTTCCCTCGCTCAGAGCTCAGAGCTCACAGAGGGCTGGAGCCTCACGGCCTCCAGTTACAGCTGGGCTGGAGATCCTTGGAGCTCTGGGGTGGGATCTCTGTTTTTCCCAATGCTCCAGGCACGAGGCTGGATGCTTGCAGCCAACAACATCTCTATGTTCCAGTTTTAACAATAGGAAATCCCATGGAGAGGTTGTGGGTTCAATCCCTGCATGGGCCATTTGCTTCGGAGCTGGATGGTCCTTGTGCGTCCCCTCCACCTCGGAATACTCTGTGAATCTGTGAAATTGATGAAGGAACATGAGGTGGACAGTCAAACACTGACTGTTGCATGTTTGGCAGTATTAAGGCTGTCTGTTGTAACCTGAATTTTATCCCCTTTATGGACACAAGATCTGATAAGTCTTTATCTGGATGATGATTCCTGGTGTCCAGGAGCCTTTCTACAGCTGATGCCCACCACAGGTATTTTTCAAGGAATTGGGATTGTTTAGTGAAGGAGACATATCTGCACCTCTTTCTGTTCATTTATTGCTGAAGTTAGGGAATTTTTAGTGTCTGAGGGAGGAGGAAAGAAGGAGTCAGCCCCCCAGCTGTAGTGATGGAATAAGCAGTGTGATAGAGTTGGGCTGGAAGGGAAATCTTTTTTTTCCCTGGTATTTGTCAAGGAAGTTTCTGGTGGTATTTCTGAGGAGCAGCATCAAAACCTAAGATTATATACACTGAAATTATGTCAGCTGGGTCCTGCTGATTAGTCTCCAACAGAATTTCTACGTCTATTCCCGTCACACATTTTCTGTGTCATCTTGGACGTGTCACAGCCAGTTTTCCCGCGTGGCAGAATCCTTCCCTGCCACGTTCCATGAGCAAGAGCCACCCGGAGTTTTAATTGTGGGTGTGCTGAGCACTCACCTGGAGTCTGCTGTGAGCAGGGCCACGCTCTGAAAGTCTTCATTTGTGCAGGGTAACCGGGAGGGGGGACAGAGGAAAACCTCAGAAAATACAAAGTGTAACCTGGATAAGACTTTAAGGATGTTCAGCTGGAGCACAGCAGGTCACGTGTGGATAAGCCGAGCTGTTGGTGGAGGGGTGCAGAGCTGGCCCATGCCGAGGGTGGGGGTCAGTCCCAAACCCCAGCTGGCTGGTCAGAAGGACCCCCAGTGCAGCAGGGCTGGCTTCAGTCTCTTTGTGCTCCACCCCAGCGACGCAGCGCTGATTTCACCTCCTGGAAGGGCAGCGCTGTTAATTCTGAAATGCTTAAATGTGATGGGCAAAGTGTCTATGAGGAGGTTGATAAGACATTGACTTAATAAATTGCAAGGTTAGGAAGATGTGCCCTGTGGAAGTCACGGCGCTCCATATTTTTCAGGGAATATAAATGTGTGAGGTAATGTTAATCATCATTCTCCATCCTGGACACGGAGCAGGACAGCTCTTCTACATATGAGAAAGTGATAAAATAGAATCATATCATTTAATACTTATAAATCAATACTCTGTGGAGCTTCTGCAAGCATTTGTTACCTTGTGGGCAGTTGACAGCGAGAATTTCTTTAATGTAAAGTCTTTAATTTGCAGATATACATTTTTGGAAGGAGCAATGAAAAACTTGTATTTATTTTGGGACGTTTACAAATTGATGTGCAATTCCATTTCGAACGAGAGCACAGATCAATGATTTTATCCTCCAACTGCTATAAGCATAATTTGCCAGTTGTTTAGTTGGAGGGAGTTTTTAAATTAAAAAAAAAAAGAAAAGATAATCATTACGCCACCACCAAGACTGATTAATTAATTAGGCCTCGCTGAGATATTTAGATGTACCAACTTTCAAAGTGTCCAGGATGAAGCTAAATTACTTGGCTGTTGTTCTGGCGTGGCATTTATGGTAATTTGTCAAGCCTATATGCAGTAATGGATTGACTCATATAACGAAGGCTATAATTGCAGCTGTTAGGTAGGGCCTTCTTTATCTCAGCCTGTCTCAGTCCCCATTCCTGCATGATTTCTTGCTGTGCCAAAGCCGTGTGTGTCTTGTTTTGTTTTAATACATTACTGACCCAGGGTCTCAGGTTACTGGGGTTCCTGTCGTACATTTAGTTCCACTCTCATAAAGCATTGCACAAAAAATGCTGGAACAAGGTAACAATCATTGCTCAATATACTAAGTATAAATGTCAGAGTGTAAAACTTGACTGCAGCAGAAGGGTGGAGGGGGAGATAATAATTGAAAATGGGACACTCTGAGCTCTAACAGCGAGGCTGTGAGTTATAAGGGCCACTATGGCATCATGGACTATGTCTGCTCTGTCTTGTTTATCACTAAAAGCTTGATATCAGCCATCTGTTTATTACATATACTATGCTATATCATCATGTTTTGTCCCAGTGGCTAAAAACGCCCTTGCAGACGTTACCAGGCTGTGTTCTCTGCCATAAAGCACCTCTCCACTGTGGTACAGGAGTACCAAATTTAGGAGAACAAAGCATTTGTTTAGTTCTTTAGTACTTTCAAACTGTCTTCTTCTTCTGTGATTCTCTGTACTCTGACAGGCCACTTACTCACTTTGAAAAGTGTCTAAGTGTGACAACAGATGTTTCACAAACTTATCTTTTAATAACTTACATAATTGAAGAAGTTAACAGGTTGTTCACTTAATAGGAATCATTTATACAGGATTTTTTTAATAACTTGCTGGAAGGGGGAAAAAACCACTCTTGGCTAATATGAAGCATATTTTGCATTTATTATGGGAAAAAAATTTCAGGTAGGAGGTGAGGAGACAATTTGGGAATTTTCGTTAGCTGAAAAACTGCATATTAAACATGAATTGTGATTTTCCATCTGGCCCTACTGGTTAGGAAGCTGCAGTTGGGCATGATCTTCACTGTCAATCAAGAGTCCCCAACTGCGAGATGCAAACCTCATGACGAAGCCCACCCCAACTCATTAAACCAAAGCAAACTGTATGAAGTGCGCCGCTGTGTGATTTTAATATTTGGTGCATGTGACAGGATCATTTTAGTGATTTGCAGGATTTATCTCCTCTTAAAAGTACTGCCTAAGGCTACTCTAATTGGTAGGAAAGCAAATTCCCCCTTCTCCTCCTGTCACTCTTTGTTTTATTTACTGAGAACTGCCGAAACCTATTTACACAATAATGAGGATAAATCACCGTGATGCTTTCAACACAAAGAGAAATGTTGCGTGAGTTGAAAGCTGTACAATTAAAACTAAATTCAAAATATTTCTGAAGTAGTGTCTACAGTTAGTGGTAGTGAAATAAAATTAAGACAAACGATAGGAGCAGACGCTGCCGATAGACGGCTGAAATCGAAATTCTCGAGGCATCTTTTATGACGGACAATTTCATTCAAGGCTGCAATTAAGTAAATGTGTGTAAGATGCTGACAATAGCCCAGATGTTCCTCCTCAATACGTGCACGGCTCTTCCGTGTTTCTCACCGATGTGGAGCTCAGCTGCTTCCACCAACTTTGTCTTCTCCACGAGGCTCCCACCAGCAACTTGTGTACCACATCAGGGTGGTGATGCTCCAAGCTGGGAGGACACTGCTCTGCGGGGCTGTGAGGTTGCACCTCATCCGCTCTTGGATCCTGGAGAAGTTACTTGAGAGGAGACAGGATCTCCAAGCTGAGAACAACCCAGGCCAACATCAAGGTGAATGCTGAGAATGCAACACCTGGAGGTGGTGGCCACCACGCTCCTGAGGATCTCAGCACGGCCCAGTGCTGACTGAGAGATTCCAATTGAAGGTTTCCCTTGACTGGATTTCATGGGGGAGCACAAAGTGCTAGGGTTGTTCCAGTGGAGTGAATTATGAACCCCAGTTCTGTGCTGCTTGCTCGAAGACTCCCCCTGGAAAAATTGGATCTGTGGACACCACCTCACACTGGGCTGCTCGGACCCTGCTGCATCTTAGAGAGAAACAGGACAGTCCTGAAGTGCTTACAAAGCTTTGGGGGTTGGAACCAGATGATCTTCAAAGCCCTTTTCCAACCCAGGCCATTCTATGATTTTATGTAGTGTTCTTGTGAGGTGTTTTATACAGGTTTTTTTTATAATAACAATTAAAAATTAAATTCAGACGTGCACATGGAGAAGACCCTTACACGCTTTTGATTTTTAGTCCATACTGTAACAACCAGATCTCAAAGCAAAATCAACCTGTATTTATGAGGGCAAGGGACAGGAACGAAACCCCTTTTTACAGCGTATGCTCCGTCTGCTCTTTAATCTGCCCTGCCCAAGCCCCCGGGCCTCAAATTAAACCATATCATTGAAACCAAGAAAACACCATATGCACCATGAAGGGAAAATCACAGCTTTTGAGGACAGCCTTGCTGGTTTTATAGGACACACAGGCAGGCTGCTGTTGCTCAGTGGTACTGGTAGATGTGGCAAAGCGACAGGATGATGTCAAATGGTTGTGCCAAAATGGCACCGGGAATTTGCTGGCATTGGCACTGCTCCGGTTGTACCCACATTCTCTGCCGAGCTCCGGCAGAGAACAGAGAGCTGCCTTGCTGTTAAGTGCAGTGTAAGATACCAATAAGTGTAATAATGAATAATTAAAGATGTATCTCTTATTAGAACACAGGTTTCACGT
>NC_138788.1:37586250-37596250 GCF_965178545.1 Coloeus monedula | reverse complement strand
TCCTTATGGCCTCACCTATCACCAGTGCAGAGTTTGGTTCAGGGTGTTGTCACCAGGACACTCAGACTCCGTATCTGAAATAAAGAGAGTGAAGCATTTACTTCCTGCTGAGGTTTGTTTGCATGAATGACACTTCTGTTTGTGGTCTGGTGGAAATACATTTATTAGTGGTGTTTCTGGGGTGTAATAGGTGGTTTTCTGCCACAAATATTCCTTTAGCCAAGCAGTGTTTGAATTGGACCAAACTGAAGCCACCGCTTGTGCTTATAACACTGAGGATTTTCTTGCTTAGTGTTGAAATTCAAGTACAAAAGTCTTTCTGGTCTATTTGCTACACCACCTCCTCTCACAGAGGTTAAGAAGAGGTGAACAGGATGAAAAGGCGCTTGCAGGGTTTAAAAAATCTTCTATGGAAAAAACCCATCTTTCATTTCACACAAAAAAAGTCTCCTGTAGGTTGTTATGTGCATAAGGTGGAGGCTTAAGAGCAGCCACATTTGCAGATGAACTGCTTTTCCTCGCTTCTCCGAGACATGACATTTGTTCAGAAGATTAGCCAGGTTGTAATGTGTAGCATAATTGCACTGTGCGGATGTCCCAGAAGTGAAAACCTAATTGCTTGACAGGCCTATAACTTTGTGGTACTGCTCTCACCTTGTTAGGTCCTTTTCTGATGCGGTTCAAATGCAGGCTGGCCGCAGGTGTGCCTAATTTACCTCGCAACAGAACGTGTTGAGTTTAATTGCACAGTGGTTGTTAGGAAAAATTGGTGGGTGGAATATCAAGTGACTCACTGTATGCGGATGGCAGATGGGCGGTGAGAGGCATCAGAGCTAAGTGTATAGGTGAGGTGAGTTAATAAAAGATGTAAATTTTAGCTTAAAATAGTGGAGTCTTGTGGAAGGTAATACATTTTAATTAAGAGGGTAGCAGGCCCCATTCTAGCAGTGGGAAAAAATCAGAGCAAGGGGACGTGGCAAAGACTGCATTTTTCTCCCTATCAGTATTTTAGGAGCAGCTTAGCCTGTTTGGGAAAGCTCTTCTGCAAGGCTGCATTTATTAAAAAAGGCTAAAATTTCTGCATATGATACAAAATGTGGCAGGGAGAACCAAACCTAGAAAAGCTTGAATTCTCATTCTTGTCTCAAAGTTTGAGATGAGACCAAGCAGAGCTCTGCTCCAGGTCCTTGCTTCTTTCTCTGAAACAGAGACCTTGTGGTTGGGGTGGGAGGGATGGGTCTGTAGTGTCCATGGTCCGTGGTGGTCAGCTGAGAGCAACCACCAAGTCAACCATCTCCTCCTGGCACGGAGAAACACCCTGCCTGGAAATGTGGTTTTTAACTTATGATGTCTTCCTCTGAAAATCGTGTCCTGATTCCACCTGTGCTCCATGAACTTGTAAGCACAGAGTAAAGAGTGAAATAAAAATACCTCAGCATCAAGGAATGCAGCGGAGCTGAAATGCGAGTGCTGCTTGTATTCACTCCAGCCTGGCGTCAATATTTAGCCCGGTGCTCAGAGCCATCCTAATGAACTTGATGATGTCTAATTTCACCAAGAGTGGGTCCTTTTCACCAAATAATTGAACAAATACCAGTTCCAGTTGATGTTTAGTGAAAGGGTGCTTAATGGCCCTTTTTCTTTGACAGGATGTGAGCGCTCTGTATAGAAACAATTCATCATGAATGCTTCACGCTAAAAACAATCCACGAGGAGCAATACTTAGCATTCCTCGTGCACAATTCATTGGAGAATTTCCGAGCAATTTACAAACATTAGCTCAATAAGCCTCACAACACCCATTTGAGATCAGAAAAGAAAAAAAAGAAAAAGATAAGATACTGCTCTTCAGCCTGGATGTGGCACTAAGGAGCCGTAAAGCTGGAGGCTGGTCCCAGCTCCTGGCTCCGCAGCACTGGGTGGTTCTGTATGGAGCCGGGCATCAGCTGGTCCTTGCACAGTCTCACAGTCTGGGTGGTGGAAGCTGTGCAAAACCAAAGAGAGGACTGACAGCAAGGATGTTATGTTTAGAATAATAGAATCATGGAACGGTTTGGGTTGGAAGGGACCTCAAAGATCATCCAGCTCCAACCCTCTGCCATGGGCAGGGAACCTGGTCCATACTCATTTGACCTGGAGAGAATAAGTATCTCAAATAACAATAAAAAAATAAAAACAAACTCAAAACACCAAAAAAATTCCAAAACATGGCAGATAAAATTAGGGGGAACTTGTGGATAACATAGAGGCAGTTTCATGGAGCTGCTCATAATATCCCTGCAACAGCATCGAGAAAAGCTGAGCATCTGAGCTAGGATATCATGTCATCCAGCACAGAAATCCAGATCTTTTTGAGATCGACAGCTGAAACCCCCTTACAGGTTTTGGGATATGAAGTTTTAAAGAAATGTGCATTCAGCTGAACTGACAGCATCGATTTATTTATGCAGTTTCAGTAAACCTGGTTGTTTCCCTGCTTGCCCCTCTGATATGAGAGATTGCTCCTCCAGCATTTGTGTCCTGTAACATCAGGGTGCTGCTCAAGGTTTAATGGAGAAGGGGGAGCTGGGATTAAAAGCATCAGCTTTTGATTTGGGGACACTCCCATAAAGCTCCTGTATGACTCCCGAAGAATCTCAGGAGCGAGTGCGATGTGGGGCAGCCATTGTTGTTCTTACTGCTGGCCATGGCTGGGCCTTGTTTGGTGCTAAAGAAGGAAGGATGTTCCTGTCTTGCCTCCTGCCAGGAATTCTGTTGGCACACAGAAACTTCTGTGAGGTGTGTGCAGCAAGAGTAGTCCCAGTCACTTATGAAGACTGACATGAGTGAATAAATAAAAGTTGTTCATACTCTGAATGTGTAAGCTCTGGCTGACCTTGCTGTCCAGCACGTACAAAGCTGGGCAGCACGAGCTGCCGGACTGCAGCATCTGAGGAACTCAGGGTGAGGAGAAAATCCTGAGCTTTGCTTGTCATTAGCGGTCAGTCATTAGCCAGAAAACCTAATTAAAACATAGCTTTATTATGAAAGATGAAAACACGAGTGCATAAATAAAAAAGGCCATGTCAGGCTGTGAATGCCATCCTGTGCAGGGCAGGACACTGAGGATCCCCCTGTTTGCTTCACCTGCCAGGTGGACACTTCCCAGATCGGCTCGTTCCTGCGGTGCAGGAGGGCGGCAGAAATCTTCCCAAGCTTCCCCCTTCCCTCTAAGTGCTTGCTGTGCTCCCCTGAGGCAGCGTTGCTGCAAAAACGGTTTATGGGGAGATGCCTGGATGATAAGGGTTAGTCCTAAATAATTGCTGGTTGCCGCTCAGCAGAAATAAGCTGGATTTCGATCCCTGGGTAGAGCGACTCCTCACAGCTAAAGGCTGGCAAAGGTTGAAGAGGTCGTAAGACAGGGCCTAATTTGCCATGTTCCTTCCCTTTCAAAAACAATGAGGGAACTGGGGCCTTGCCGGTGGGCAGATCCTGCCTGGATCTCCCTGGAGTCAGCAGGAGCTGGATCGAGTCCCTTTGAATAGCGAGAGTTTCCAAACCGGAGGCAAAGCCAAGTGTTTTTCAGAAGATTGATCATTACCTTTGGAATTTTTTGACGTAGAGGTCATTACTGCTAATATAAGTTGTGAAAAAATGAAAAGTATTAAAAAATAGAGACAAATTCTCATCTGGTGTAAGTCATTGCCTTTGAAGTCAATGAGTCATTGAAATCAACTTTCCCACACCGAGCTAAGGATATGGCCTGGAGTCAATACATTTGTAGTTGCTGAAAAATTAAAAATATAAATTTGCCTTTCCTTGGCAATAATGTTCTGTTTATGACAGAGATCTTATGCTTTAAAATAAGTTCATTAACGAATAGGAAAGTAATATTTCACTACCAGTATTCTTTTGGGTATAACTATTTATGATTAAATTTTATTAAACTTTTTAAAAATTGGATTTACATTTTGATGAATCTAATAGATTTCAATTTTGTATTTTTATAGATTCTTTCTAAAGTTTTTCCTCAAGTGCAATCAGAACTGTTTGAAGAATGCAGGCAACCCACGAGACATGCGAAGATTCCAGGTACAGATCCCTCTAAAAGCATAAATGATGTATAAAAGACCTGATCACATCTTCATCTTATGAAAAAAACAGTCAGTGCTTCCAGTCAGTGTAGTTACAATGCTTAAAAGAATTGCTGTCAGTATTTTACATTTCCCCCACTAATCTAAGTGCTGGTTCTTGGGATGCACCAAGCTCTGCAGTGGGCTGTAATGGATCAGTGTTGGAGCAAGTGGATCATTCCTTAGGAAGTATTTCCCTAGATTTCCTTCCTACCAACACCCTGTGTTGTAGTGTGCTGTTCGCTCAGACCTGCAGAGGTTTTACGTAGACTGAGTAGTTTGATCTTACTATAAGGACACGACTGTGGAGCACAGGGAAGTTTGGAACTCACACTTCTCTGGTTCACAACTTGTAGATCCAGCAGTGGTGGCCCAACACATGAATTTTTGTTTCAACTGTGTTAGAAAATGTTTAATACTTCACTTTCTCCTTACAGCTTTTGAGATATCCTGTGGTGAATCATAGCACTACAGAGAGGCAGCTGACGGGATGGACAAATGATTTCCTCTGTATCTGGGGTCATTGGAAAGGCTCGTTAGGAAATAACTGCCTTTTATTTCAAAAATATTTCACAATGATTCATATTTGATTCCAGCAATAAAGTAGTATTGAGATGTTCAGGACTTTCTCAGTTTGGAGAAGAATTACTTGTGGTTAAACTTGATAGCAAAACATGTGACATCTGTTTTCATGCACAGCCAACCAACCGGGGAAGCCAGCACCCTTGAGCCAGCCAACAGAAAAGATCTGTAGCTGGAAAAAAAAAATATTCCTTCAAAACAATCGAGCCAAGCTTCCATTTTTCATGCATCTCAGCTTCACGTGGCATCGGTGATATTGATCCATCTGAACAGAACAGAAGGTCAAACCTGGAATGAGTGGAAATGTCCTCTTTGTCTCACTGATGACTAAATGAAGCATCAGTCACGAGTGATCTTGTGGTCGACAATGGAGCCAGTAGGCACTAGAAAGACTTTCCTGGGTCTCTTTAGCTAATCTCCCTGCCTCTCAGAAGGTTTAACTGGACTTAACAGGATGTCAGATCTTGAACAGTATTTTTACCTGGTTTCCCTGTCTCAGCACCTTTGTGGAGGTGCACTGCAGGAGCGAGGCGATATAACAAAGCGTAGCACGTCGACTTTCTTTTGCTGAACTACAGTATTTTCCCTTGGTGGCTGACCTATATATACATGACAGAACAAAAATAGTTGTCATTTTCATATACACCTTGCTCTGTCTCTTTAATACACCATGTTCTAGGAACCAAACCCAGAAATCCTGGCTGGAAATCATGCTTGCATGTTTTGCAATATTTCTGAAAGTCTGGGAATCTCATTAAGAGTGAAAGAGGATAGCCCAGTGGCCTGGCAGCAGCTCTGCGGCCGAGCTGAGCGTGCAACCTCAGCACTCTCCGAAGTGGATGTTGACAAGAGGGAATGTGTCCACTTCTGGGAGGAGAGAGCTGGGGAAGCAGAGCAGCCTGGCAGAGAACTGCCCTCGGGCTGTTCTAAAGGGTACTGCAGATGGCTGTCTCCAAGGAGGCAGGATACACAGAAAAGGTGCTGTGATAGCTGAGAGCTAATTATGGCTTGTGAATAAGAAACGGGATCAGAGGTGATCCAAAACATAGAAGCAGACAAGAATTTTCTTCTGATGCCTTGGCCCAGCTCTGTGCAAAGGAGCCTCTCTACTCCCCTTCCATTTGTGTTCGTTAAGTGCTTGGGCTTAGGAGCTGGTGGAAGAACCCTGCAATCATCTTTGTTATAACCAAAATTTAAATAGATGGAAGGTGAACACTGAAATTTGTCCTACCTTTGGCCACCCTCACCAGCTGTGTAGATAAGGTCTGACTTAGCCACTGACTTTATGCACTCTACTCACCCCAAGGGAAACACTGCAGTGGCTGCTTCCTTTAGAAAACCTGGAACCACAGCACAGGGCCCATGCTGGAGTATTTAAATAAGATGTAAATGTCAGTCTGGGATAACAGTGATCCACCTACGAAGCCGTGCTCCACACAAACCCTGGCGCAGCTCGCAGTTTCCTCCCTGGCTGGTGCTCCCGCGGTATCGCTTCCGGAAGGATTCCCACAGCTCCATTGTGGAGGTGTTTGTATCGGGAAGGTTGCACGTTTTGCATATGCTCCTTTGCCATTTTCGACTGAGAAGCAGCTGGAAGCCAAAGGAGGCCCTATCCATCATCTCTTCTATGGCCGGACTCTGAACCTGGACACAAGAATAGGAGCCTTTCACTCAAAAATAAAGGAGGAAATTCCATTGACATAGCAGGGTCAATCACCATCCAAATGAACTTGAGAAGGGATACTTTTCATGGATTGAAAACACTTTCACTATTCATATTCAACTCAGCCTTTTCAGATGCAAAAAAGTTCATTATCAGACATTAAATGTAATTGTAAAACTGACCTGGAGATCATTTACTGAAGAAAAAATGGGGAGTTACGACGGTTCCTGATTTATTAAGCGTTTTTTATTTGGAATCCTCACAACCCTTCATTTGAAGACAGTCTCAAGTGAACAAATTTTAATTAGATAAACTATCTAATCAATATATCAACAGATCAATCAAAACAGCAGCTTTTAAAATGAGTGGCTAGAGGGGTGTTTCTGAAACTAATGGCTAGAAGAATATTTCCCTGAATTGAATTCATTTGTTAGCATAATAGGAGATTAAACTCTAATTAGTGTAGCAGGTTCTGAAGAGAAACAATTGTGAGTTAAAAATCACCAGTGGTCTCCACGTAAACAAAGATGTATTCAGAGATGTCATTCACTCGGTTTAAATAGAAACAGAGAAGTAACAGGATGTTGTTTTGTCTTACGAGACCTGATTCGCGGAAAATCTGCAGGATTTTTGAAATGTGGGGTTTTGTTTTCTTTTCCAGGTTGTTGTATCAACAACAGTCAATGTGGATGGCCACGTGCTGGCTGTCTCAGACAACATGTTTGTACACAACAATTCCAAACACGGGAGGCGGGCTCGCCGCCTTGACCCCTCAGAAGGTACGGCCCCTTCTTATCTGGAAAATGGTAGGCACACATTTACATGTCCTTTTTTTTTATTTGCAATGCTTTTTTATTTTATTTTATTTTATTTTATTTTATTTTATTTTTTCCTTTTTTTTTTTTTTTTATTTCACCATACTTTATGTTGAGACACCACTACATTTACTTTTACATCATTTCTTCTCCCATCCATCAAAGCACCCATTAAAAAAAGTCCATTAGTATTTCTCAGCACTTGTCAACTAGAACACGGAGGCTTCTGAATTTGCTTCTGACTTCTTTCTTTATTAAATACCTACAGTTTTGCAGTCACAACCAATTTTTCATCTTTTCCTATTTCGGTTCTTTTTTTTTTTTATTTCAGTCTTGTTTTGCTTGCAGCTTTTTCTTGCTCTTTAATTTGACTTGATTTTATTTTGGCTTGTCATATTCCTTGATCCAGAGGTACAGTCTCAGGTTATGTATGCAAGTTTAAGTGGATGGTAAAAACATGACCGAATCTGTAAAGAATTTACTGTGAGGTCAATTTCCTGTGCCTGGGCCTTACTGCAGATTACAGCAGGAGGGGGTTTGGATGAGAAAAACAGCATAAAATGTTTTTCTTCAGCCTGACTCAATGTGATTGACTTCTTGCCTGAACTGCTAAAAGAAGATAGGCTGAGATGAAGAGGAGAATGGAAAGTGTCTCTGAAAATCCAGAATTGTGAAATCCTATCTTTTTGGAGCCCATCAGCCCCCGAATCACTCACACACCATCACAGCTGCGCCTGGACACGTGCACACATGTATTTATTGCCCTGCAAAGCCCAAAATAGTCATTTGGATTTAAATATCACTTCGTTTGAACTGTAAAATATACCAGTGTAGGGATGAAAATCAGCTCCCAGGAAACCTCTATTTAATAAAATTAGGATAGGATAGGATAGGATAGGATAGGATAGGATAGGGTAGGATAGAATAGGATAGGATAGGGTGGGTTAGGACAGGAGAGAATAGAATAGAATAGAATAGAATAGAATAGAATAGAATAGAATAGAATAGGAGTAGGAGTAGAATATTTTCACTTAGAAGGATCATCCAGTCCAACTTACTGAAGACTTTAATGTTGCCCAAAAAAAGCACATTTAAATACATTTAATTTTAATCTTGAGTTCTGGAAGAGTTAGATTCTCAAACCTGCTATGACCTGACGTGCTGGGCCACGCACATCAGTTTCCGTGGGACTCCTCTTGTGAGTTGTTACTAACACATTGACAGGATCATGGCTTTTTACACTAATAAAATTAATTAAAGTGATAACAATACTAAGCTGCTAATACAATCATTGTCATTTTACGTTTCAAATAGTATTTTACCAATGGGCAAGGAGGGGAATGAATGAGGCTAGCACCAACTATCAGAAGGCAACGCGATCTAGACATCAAAAAATGGAAAGCGATTTACGAATCTGCCGCGGTCCACACACGCACACAACCCTAATTTGTTTTTCTGCATTAATAACTAAGGTATAAGAGACCAAAAATATAATAATTAAAGGTCGCCCTGAGCACCAGAGTCATTATGGTCTATGACGTATTGTTTATCTCTTTCATATGCGCGGAAAGTAGGTGTGTGTTTTGCCTAGCAACCGTCACTAATGAGGTTCACAATTAAGAAGGCTGAATCCTCTCCCCTCGTCCTCTCCTTCCCTAGAGAGCCAGAACTAGCAACATTATAGGTTCAAGTAAGCATGCTCAGCCCTGTGGTGTTAGGTTTTAGTCTAGGTCCAAATTCAGCCTCTTCTAATGAGCTATTATGATCTTAGCAAAATACAAGTATTTATTTTTGTAAGCTGCATGAAAAGAATTTGACTCTGAGCAGCAAATATCGCTTAGAAAAATAAAGGCCACTTTTCCATGCTACAGAAAATCTACATAAATGTCACTTACCAACAGCTCCTTTTCTTGGCGGTACGGTAATTGGTTTGCTTTCTTTAAATGTTAAAAAACACAGTGCCAAATCCTCTTTGCCTAACA
The DNA here is from genome assembly GCF_965178545.1 of Coloeus monedula. Classification (NCBI taxonomy): domain Eukaryota; kingdom Metazoa; phylum Chordata; class Aves; order Passeriformes; family Corvidae; genus Coloeus; species Coloeus monedula. The sequence goes on along the minus strand of NC_138788.1, from coordinate 37,587,096 downwards.
TCCCATAAATGCTCAGTCGAGTAAGCTGCACCGTTGCAAATGAATGTGAAAATCTGAACGGCTGCTCCTTAAAGTCCTACTTTTAATAACAATGATGGTAGAGAAACAACTCAGAGTAAATAAATACTGCTGGAACAGGGTGGCTGAGAATCCTAACGCCCTCGAATGGAGGAGGGAATGGCAGGGCCAGAGTTTCACACACTCTGGAAGTTGGTGGGCTTCAGGAGATCTCAGAATCCTCATGGGCAGGGCCGTGCTCTGAAAATGAGCATCACCACGAGGTTCTGCTCCCACTGAAATCACCACACAACTTCCTGGGATTTTAGTGTACTCAGAATAAGCTTCAACCTCTTAAAATGGGGATGGTGTGACCTGCAAAGAAAATTCCCCAAATCCTGACCTGGCTTACTTGAAAATCTTTGTTTCCTTCTGGTCACAGTATAACCCTGGATACTGATACCTTCTTAAAACGATGGGGTTTATGCCATGCTCCAAGTTCCTTGTGTCCCGGCACCTTCCATGGCGAATGGAATGCTTTGCATTAGTAACACATTCTTTAAAGAAAAGTACCAGCTAAAAACCACGATATTTACTTCTCCATAGCCTCTCCTTGCTAACACCTCATTATCCAATCATCTAATATTCACCAGCAGTATATACACACACTCGCAGATCGTTTCCAAGTAAACTAATTCCCCCTGCTGCTCCTGTGGAAGGCTGCCATTGAATCCTTTGAGCTCACAAAAAGCACGGCAAATTATTTACAGTAGTTGAATACAACTGGAGGAAAAACAAGCGTTCCACCTCCCGGCACCGCGGAGGAGAACCAATTTTTAGTTTTTTTTT
>NC_138788.1:37578750-37581250 GCF_965178545.1 Coloeus monedula | reverse complement strand
GTTTACTCGACAGACTGCAGGGATTCGGGGAGAGTCCTCGCTGCTTATTGGGTAGATAATGCAGATTGCAGATGATGTGCAGATGATGTGCATTTTGATGAATATTTTCCCACTAGACTGCAACTGTTTCTATCTATTAATTTAGATCTAATGGGAAAAGTGTGTTCCTGGGTAGTTTTAAGCGAGGACTTTTGAAACTGTTAGCGCATCATGGATATGTTTTTGTGTCTGCCTAAGGTCTATTGTTAATATGAACTTTTAAGTGATGGTAGCACCTGAGATTCCTATATTCTCTCTATTCCTAAAGAAATCTAAACCTGAGCAAAAACACTGGCATCCAAACCTGGGTGCTTCACTTCTGGCTGATGAGGGGGAGAATATTTACATTTACTGATCTTTAGGATTGGGTTTTACCAGAGCTTCCAAATGGGATGGTGATGACTGTGGTTCTTTTGGGGCAGATGATTTATCCTGAAAGCCAGAGTTGTTTTGCTGCAAAGGTGGCGAGCACAGGTGGAGCTGTTACTGCTGTGGGCTTAAAAATGCTCTTATGAACTATATTTTATATATATATATATATATATATACAGACACAGACACACACACACATATATGTGTATATATATACAGTTCAGGCAAAGCTACAGCTCAGTATTCTGAGAGTATGACGAGCTAAAAGAAGTGTCCAACAAAATAAAAAATGAATGAATTGAAAGCCTCAGCCCAAGTTCCAGATATTTGAGCTGTTGGGAGCTGGTGCAGTTCCACGGCGCACGGGGAAGCGCCGCAGATTTGAACCAGATGACGGTCTGGCTCCCAGAGCAGAGCCTGGAGTTCTGACTTGCTTTAGAGGAATGGCTTTAACTGATTTCTGAGGTGCGGATTTTGCAAATTTGGCTAATTTTGCTGTTTTGAACTTCTTTCTAATGTGTAAGTGCACATGTGTATGGAGCTGGAAGAACAAACCCATCACTTCTTCTTTCCTGCAGTTGCCTTTTGTCTTTATTGCTAAGTAAGGATGTTCAAAAGGATCATGAGAATGCCATGAGCTTCTCCCACTGGAATAAAATTGTAATAAAGTTACATAACTAACAACACTTTACCAGGAATAGATATTTAAAACACCTTTGGAGGGAAACAAAAGCCAATATCCCAGCAATAAGATAATAAAGAGAGAAAGCCAGAGCCTGCCTGACCGAGAAACTTCTGCTTTGCTTTATCCCAGACTGATAGGGTGGCTGAGATAGTCTTTGGAAATTACAGCTGCCATGGAGAGGGAAGCCAAGCCTCGCTGTATTTCAGAAAATGAAAATGCTGTAGCCTGGCGGAGGGAGGGGCCGGGTCCCCAGGGCATCTGTTTCCCATCAGTGTCCCACCATGCTTGCAGCCTGGCTTGGCACTCTAACATTTAACCTTCCCAGCAGGAGGTAGACCATAGGGCAACAAGGCTGCGGAATAATGAAACAAGAGTGTAGTGTGGTGCACAAAGCCTTTGTGAGCGCAGAAGTTGAGACATTAAACCATCAGGGCAGGGAGATGCGAAAGTTCCAGATTTTTCTCCAAAGCCCCCATTAGCCCGGCGCAGAAGCAGGAGCGCGCCGGCTCCCAGCAGGCAAAGGCAAGGCCTTTCCCCATCTATCCATGCCTTTTTGCCCGCTGCTTTCAACTATTATAAAGATACAATTACCTTGGGAGATTGTGGCAGTTCAGTTGATTAGCACGGTGAATTAAAAGAATGAGTCACAAATGACATGTCCGGCTCTTCTCTACCAGTCCTTTGTATTCCCAGTGTACCTCACCCCTGTTGTAAGAAGGTCAAAAATTAGAGAGAGATAACAATTTTCAAGCAGCTAGCACTTAGGAGCAGAATTAACAATCATTCTGTATGTAATTGCCAGTTAATAGTAAATTGCCTTCTAGACTGTAAAATGCAATATAAACTGGTGGGCACCTAAAATTAAATTAATGAGGTATTTGCTGCATTTAAAAGTGAATAGTGCAAATTAATAACTGGGTACAATACTTGTTTTAATACATATTGAGCGGTGCAGTGTTTGCTTGTTTAATACTAATTTTAAAAGTGCTACCTGAAAAATTTGCTGTCTGTGGGTAAATCGAGTGGTCGGTGCAGGTTGTATCCATAATTTTGCTGGTACAGTCTTCCAGGTTTCTAAATTAAATATCAGAGATTATTTTTTAATTAGAATATAAGCACTGCAGCCTTATTTGATTATGGCAAATTGTGATTTGTATGCTTCAAAATGCAATTATGTTACAGATAAAATTGCACCTTTACACACATATTTTAGGCTCTGCAGATTCTGTTGCTTTGCTCTCAGCTGAGCAGCAGGGTTGTGTTTACAGTGTGTTTGTGCCACTGCCTTCCTGTTTTCTCAGAGTCTATGTTTTGTGTAGCTTCCCAAGCAAGTAAAGCATGCATAGTCTGATCCAGAGCATATCAGAACAGTTTCAAAGAATGATTTGTAGCCCTCGGAACTTT
>NC_138788.1:37571250-37573750 GCF_965178545.1 Coloeus monedula | reverse complement strand
ATCCCTAATTTCTCGTGATCTGCTCATTCTGTAACTCTAATTGATGCCATATCTGTCGGTATTTGACGCTGCAGACTGTTCTCACGCTGAAATGTGTGCTGTGGTCTGATACAATAACTCCGTTGACCAGCACACCAAGTGGGCTTACTTGAAGTGCTTTCCATTCCCTACTCCAGACTTCACCTTTTAAGCCTTTAAATATTTAAATATATCCACTATCACTGGCTCCAAATACCCACAGCAGCAGCAGAGTGATGTCTGTACAGCAGAGGACATTGGGGCGATGTCCGTGTCCCAGGTGAGGCTCTCCCCTCCCGTAGAGCCCACCATCGTGTGACTCTGGGACCAGACACATGGTCCTTCTATCCAGACTCGGGTGTGGTCCAGGAGAGCACACACAAGCAGAGGCTGTGTGAGCTCCTATCCCCTGTGCACCGCCTGCTTCACTCATTTTTAGAGAGTTGTGTGGCATGTGAAGTGTTTCTCATTCATTCCTTGCTCTCTCCCTCCCCTGCTCCTTCTCCATCTCATCCATTCGTTCATTCATCTAAAGTAAATCTGCAGCTATTATGATGGTAATGACTTTTTTGGCAAACATCAGAGCCTGGAACACAATTGTTCTCAGTCAAAGTGGAAATGCAGGTGCCCTTGAGGAATCCAGGGTCATGAGGTGTTAGTGCTTCACTGGTCACTGAGTGCCACCACCAAAAGGTGTGCCAAGAGCCCAGGTCCTGTGTGGGACAGCCTGGAGGGGCTGGGCTGAGAATCCCTGAGGATTGTCTGAGTGTGGAAGACCACCATAGTCTTCCCATCAGATGTTTCTCAGCAGCCTCCTGGCATCTCTCCTGCAGTGAGGGTGCGCCAGCCCTGCTGAGACCCCACAAGTGTTGACATCAGGCTCTTGAAAATCAGGGGACAGATTATTAGACACAGAACGTGTTTAAACATTAATTTGCTACACATTTGTGGAAGATGCTTGTTGTTTCTTTGGTAATTTTCTGGCCCCCCACCCTTGTTTTCTCCCTCCCCTCATCCTGTGCTCCTTCCGTTGTTACTGGAGGGGGAAGGCAGTGGTTGGTCTGGTGGATGACTGGAACAGGCCAGGGAGTGTTTTCCCTAATTTCCTCTCCTGCTCCACTTTTTAGTACAAAATCTGTTCTGCTGGGGGTGTTCTGACCTGCTCTACAACAGACACGGAGAGGGATGGCTGATTCCTGAACTGAGTGATTTGGCATTTGTCTTCAAAGATGTCAAAGCTACAAATGAGCATTCAAAACACTCTTAATATTTCTTTGTTAACTCCTATCACAGGCTGGTTTGGGTCAGAAGGGCCCTTTAAAGTCCTACCCCCTGCCATGGGCAGGGACACCTTCCACCATCCCAGGGTGCTCCAAGCCCCATACAACTTGGCCTTGGATACTTCCAGGGATGGGGCAGCCACAGCTTCTCTGGGAACCCTGTGCCAGGGCCTCACCACCCTCACAGGGAAGAATTTCTCCCAGTATCCCATCTAGACCTAATTCCTTTCAGTTTCAAGCCATTCCCCTTTATTCAATGGCTGCATGTCCTTGTCTCCTCCTTTGTGAGCAGCACTGCATCCCAGTATTCCCTGCCAGGTTCTCCTGAATGGCACGACAATCCCTCCATTCACTCCTACAAACAGCCAGCATTGTGCATGTCAACACCTGGGCTGGGCTTTGCTTTCCAGCGAGGAAAATAAATAAATAAGTATGTAAACAAACAAACAGTATGGAGGCAGTTTTCCCAATGTTAGCATGAGCATTTTAAGGAAAATTCTATATCATTATTGGATCGAGAGTAATTATGAGCTGACCTGTGAATTTTAGGCCTGTAATTGAAACAAGTGAGTGAGTGCCATTGTTTCCCTTCCTGCTATCTGAGGGAAAGTGAAGCAATTATTGAGAAATCGGGGAGATAAAGACAAAGGCGTCGTTTTGGTTTTTTTAATGAAAAATCTATTTTTAGTTTCTTTGTGGAATGGGGAGAACTTAGATGCCTTTAAATTTCTTTCTTTTTATTTTTTTTTTTACAGTAAATAGGTTGTCCTTAGTAAGTCCAGGGATATTAGTCCTGCTTCAACAAGCAAGAGTGCCTTCTGATGAATGATGTGTTCAACCCCTCCATGCCTTTGTATTTCCTATGCATTCCACAATGCTTGGCTCACCCTGCCGAGTTCTGTGATTGAAATTCATTGCCAAATTTATTGAGAAATTAATGAGAAAAGCTGCAAAGTATTGACTTTGAGAGGAAAACACAACTCATCTTGAATGAGGAGGAAAATGCAGCAATAATTTAGCCACTATTGATTTTGCCCTGTCCATGTATTGATCTTCATTTTACAATATTAATTTGCACCTGCAATCGGCTGCAAAGGGAACCGATTTCATTTCTTTGCAGTGTTAATGTGCAAAGCATTAGGTGCTCTTAAGAAGTGGCGGTATTACAAGTCACATCGGAAAGGCTGATTTTTTTCCTTATT
>NC_138788.1:37563750-37566250 GCF_965178545.1 Coloeus monedula | reverse complement strand
TGAAGAGCTTTACTATTTGCAAAGAAAAAGGAGGGCAAAATCCCAGCAAAAGCCATGTCATGTAAAATCAATACATCGGATCAATGCTTTATTAACAAGAAAATGTCTTACTTCACATTCCTATGTGGACCTTTGTCTCCGGGATGCATGATGGAATGTCAAATCATATTGCAGTCTTCAACTTTCTGTCGTGTTATTGAGTGCATGCGTGTGAGCCTCCCCGCATTGATCACGGGATGTGCCGCCCGTGTTTACACAAATAATGGCAGCACTTGATAATAATGTCGGCCAATTATTTTGGATGGCGCTTTCCGACGCCCCCCTCCCCGAGTAAGTTGTAGCCTTTGTGTCGGCCCGCGCTCGGCGAACCTGCTGAGTTGTACGGTGTTAATCATCAAATTACATGCTGACTAATGAGTGATGGCCTAAATTGCGGGCTGAGTAATGAATAGATGGAGGCAGTTCTTATTAGTCTCAGAAAACCCATTGATTTATGTAGCGCCATGCACCATGGAGTTAGTCTGCTGAAAACGATATCTACATCAAGGAGTAATATACTCTAATAAGTATTTTCATCTTAACTCTAGTTGCTGGGCCTCCAGGCTCAGTTTTTGTTTGAGTCAGGCAGAGCTATAATAAAGCCCTATGACTCCTTATAAAGCTTGTTAAACACAATGTGTGCAGTCTAACTGAGTCAGGATCATGATTCATGCACTGTACACAGCAGCATGTGCTGCTGATTTATGACCAAGCACAGTTCATAGTCAAAATTACAATTTGAGGGATAAAAAGATTAATTACTATTTGTGGCCTGCAATTTCATGAGGCTAGTGGATTGCAGCTGTAGAATGATAGTGCTCTACATCAGTTTGTAGTCAGCCATTCACAGATTATTAAAGCTTTGCAAGATTAAGTGCTCCTCCTGCCTGGTTTGTGCTCAGGCAATATGCTAGACAAAAAAGGACCACAGGGATAAATCTGAAGCTAGCAATAGCTGGACATATGTCATAATTGCCAGTTTCCCATAAATCCACAGCCAGTATAGAAAGCAGCCTGTGATGCAGACATCATATCATGACTGTAGTGATTGCTATATATGGCCTCAAGACCTGTAACTTTGTTACTGCGCTATCATTTTTGCAATATATTGGATAACCCTTTGACTATTTTCCAGCCTAATTATAAGTAGAAGTAATCATTGCTTTGTGAAAGGGGAAAAAAAATAAAAATCTCTTCCTCAGGACAGGTTGTAAAATGAGGTTTGTGGCTGGGATAAGGTCTGAGAGGAAAATTGCACATGGGGTGTAAATTTGTGCTCAGGAGCAGTTGTTGGGATGTGTATCTTTATTCAACCCCTCCGCTTAAATCGCCTCATCTGTTTATGTTCCAGCGCTTAATGAACCCACCATAGATTACGGCTTCCAGAGGTTGCAGAAAGTTATTCCACGACATCCAGGTGATCCTGAAAGGTTACCAAAGGTTAGTGAAGAGTCAAAAAGCATCTGTTTATTTTTTCTAATTAAATACGTGTTGCTAAGCAATGCCTTAGGCTGCTTATCACCTGTAAAATAACGCTGCGCACGAACTCCGGCTGAGCAACTTCTTGGGTAGGTACATCAAGCTGCAGAAAAGCAACCTGCTCTCTTAAATTTGACCCCTTTTCTACATTAATTCTTTGCCATTAAGTTAATCGACAGTTTTTAAGATCGCACCTGATACTTGCAAGAGAGTATTTTAAAGAAGGAGAATGGATTTTCTGATACAAATATTTTGGATTCTACAAGAGGGACATAAACTTCCTGCGTAATGAAATAGTTCAATTAAACATTTTCCACTCCAGTAGCTTGTAGTGATTTCAATCTAAGCAGCCCCACTCTGATCTGTGATTATTTGACTCTTGTTTTCCTTTCATTTTCTAAAGCTCGATTCAGTTTAATCTTTTGTTTACAAAGCTTTTGTTATAAGTCCCTGACTTAGCAGGCTAACAAATGAAGTCCACATATTAATATCTAGAGGGACTTTTCATTTAAATTCAACAAAGACAAAAGCTGCCTGTGTTGTTTATGCACATGACACGTATCACAGAAATTTCATTTTGATGTAAAACATTAAAGATAAGTCATGCTTATAATTTTCCCTTTTTCTTTGATATAATATTGTCTTTTTTCCTTCAGTGCAATCTCTGATTTTCAAGGCAAACTTGAAAACACAAATGAAAAATGAAGTCGTAACATTATGACTGATTATTTTGTATTCCGTTCCTGTGTGCATCAAGTCTTGACCACCTCTGAGTTTTATTAACACAATAAAACCTTTTAGACATTACCTTTTAGTGCTCAGCATGAACATAAGCAATATCATTAGGTCTCTCTTTTAATTTGTGAGCATGCCAGCAACTCATATCAGATATTCACTGTCACAAGCATCGGAGGCAGAAGGGAAGATTTTTAGAGTGTGTTTCACTGAGGGGGTTTTTGCTCCAGCAAGAACAAGTTTTGAG
>NC_138788.1:37506250-37558750 GCF_965178545.1 Coloeus monedula | reverse complement strand
TTTGTTCCCACGCCGACACGTGTAGATCAATACCTGCTGTGTGCAGGGCTGGCAGAGCATCAGCACGTTGCCTTTGTACACAGCCGGGCTTTGCCAGCCACCTTGAGGGCAGTGGGATGTGATGCAATGCTCTGAGGGAAACGCTTCATCTTCCCGTTCTCCTCTTGCCGCTCGTTTGCCTATCAGAAATGACAATTAAGTGTGAGGTGCCAAAAGCATAAGCAAGCATTAAGGCAAGAGAATAACCTTGAACTCGGGCCAAAATATACAGTGACTAATGGGAAGTCCTAAAGAAATCTGCTCAACCGAGCGGATCAGCCGTACTGTATTTTGCAAACTGCTGAAAATACAACTCCCGCCTTGGACTCATAAAACCCGTGTGACAATGTTCACCCGACTTACAGTTCTAAACTCGAAGGGATTTGATGTTAATTTCTTTCTTTCTTTGTACTTACTGTGCTGAGGTGCAATTGGGTGTGGGAAGGAAAACAGGAGGTGTTGTTGAAACAAGCACCAAACTCCCCAACCTCACTGTAATTCCACATGAATCTCTTCGGTAGATTTTAGCACTATTGCGACCTGGAGCATTTGCACAAATCTGAGTTGTCAGTGCTTATTTCGTGTCTCTCTAGGAAATAATCCTGAAACGAGCAGCTGACATTGCTGAGGCGTTGTACAGCGTGCCCCGCAACCACAACCAGATCCCCACTCTAGGCAACACTCCCGCCCACACCGGCATGATGGGCGTGAACTCCTTCAGCAGCCAGCTCGCCGTCAATGTGTCTGAAACATCGCAAGCCAACGACCAAGGTAGGTGGGATTTCAAGGGTTAATCCTTCACCTTGTTGGCTGCTTTTGGCCTGTTCTTGCGAGCTGATGTCACCGCTGTGTCCTACCTCTCTCTGTCCCCGTGTCTGAGCGTGGAATGAAATGCTGTCTTTAACTTTCTCATAATATTTAATTCTCCCTATTCTTTTGTTTGCTGTTGTCATAAAGCATCTCCAGTGGGGGAAAAAAAAATAAAATTGGCAAAGTGTAGAAAGCTCTTTGTTATTCGCAGTAAATATACAGCGTGTATGGTTGGTTTATAAAATAATTATGTCTAGGTACCTCCACCTGGTTTTGGAATATTTACACAGATAAATCTAATTTGATGTCTGTGATTTTAAAATACTTTGTTTGTAGGCATGTGTGACATATATGTTACTAATAAAAGTAATAGTTGATTTAATTTACCTGTTGTAATTGAAAATGCATGTAGCATATTGCATTTAAAATTAATTTTGGTACTAATGAAAGGAGGGAAACAGGATTATTAGATATGTTCAAACGCATTTTTTTTTTTGCTTGCAATGTAATTATTAAATTGATTGCTCAGATAGGAACAAACTGTTGTTTAAAATCCTGATTCCGCTATGTTTCCTCTTCTAAAAAGATTGCCTTTTAATGCGTTTCCAAGCTAATAAGCCTTATAAAATTCTGTACTTGCTCTTGAATTAGTTTTCACTGATGGCTACACCTTACGACAGCTTGTTGTTAGCATAAAAATATCAATCACAAAATGAAGACCCCAAAACAGCCTTTTAAAGTAAATCACCGCAACAAAAAAGTTTTTCTTGTCAGCTCTGGCATTTGAAGGTGTGGAGAGGCTGAAAGTTCACGCAGTGTGTTGGTACAAAGCGGGACTCGAGCCTGTTGATAATTGCTCCTAAAGACAAACGTGAAGGCACCTGACACAGCTGGATCGAAGAGAGCTTTTGTTGGCTGTCTGTGCTAAGAGGAGAGACAACATAGAGTGCTCGCGGATGATTTAAGTAGGGTTGGCGTGATAAGGTTATCTCAAGCTGCAAGAGTTGATAGGGCAGTGAGAGACAACTCAGAGCAAAGCTGTGCAATCAATTAAAACTGTGTAATATATGCTGCATGAGGAAACCCCCCAGCCCTAAGTCTATCTTATAAAATAACATTATTTTTTTGGGGTGGGGGGGTTTCTAACACAGTAGGTTACAGTCGCAACACAAGCAGTGTTTCCCCGCGAGGATATGTTCCCAGCAGTACTCCTCAGCAGTCCAATTACAACACAGTCAGCAATAGCATGAATGGATATGGCAATGCCGGCATGCCCAATCTAGGTGTACCAGGTTCCCCTGGATTTCTTAATGGCTCCTCAGCTAACTCTCCTTATGGCAGTAAGTGTCTATTTTTGGTAACACATCATCATATAGATTCATATTTACTACAAAATCAACTCCTTGCATTGTTTTGATTTCCTCTATTGTCAGCTACTGGATAAAAGGAGGGGTGACTCTGGAGGCTGGACGTAAAAATGAAAATAATAAATTGATCTGTTTGTGCCAGAATACAATCTCAGATAGAGAAAAAAAAAAAAAGAAAAAACAAAACAAAACAAAACAAGACAAAAAAAACCAAAATAAAAATTGGACTGCGCAATTTGTAACAAAAGTCCAACACAAAAGAGTTTGCCTGTTATCCAGAGAGTGGCCAAGCCAAGGCATTTCATTTTTATTTTTTTATATATATTTTTTTATATATATATATCTCTATATATATTTTAAGAGGCAAGGCCCTATCACTCTCTTTTTCCGTGTTTGCCGTGAAAACCTCAATCTGAGTCCTGATTATTTTTGCTTTATTGCAGTAGTGCCGTCAAGCCCTACCATGGCAGCCTCTTCGGTCACCCTCCCTTCAAACTGTAGCAGTACACACGGCATTTTCTCATTCTCACCTGCCAATGTCATCTCTGCAGTGAAACAAAAGAGCGCCTTCGCTCCTGTTGTCAGGCCCCAAGCCTCTCCTCCACCATCTTGCACCAGTGCAAATGGAAATGGACTTCAAGGTGAGCTGGATCTCTCTCAATTTTCTCTCTGTTGCTTCTTTTTTTTGGTGCTTTCATTCTCGGGGAGAAAGGTACCTGGCTGGTTTTTTGGTGCTCTCGTAGTGATGCAAAAGCAGCGGGAGAAGTGGGGTAGTGTGAAGAGTCTGCTGAGATTTTCAGGCTTTTAGTTCATTTTTGATACTTGCATTAGAGAAAACACCACTTGTTTTTCTGGCATTTTCCCTTAGGAGTCCGTGCCTTAAATTTTTAGGGAAGACTGTATCCCTGAATGCCTCTTGGAGGGTTTGTGTACTCCTGGTGTTTATATGTTTTCTGAACACATTTCTGTGGATGTTTAAACCCAGCAGTGTTCTGGCAGGACATGCTGTGATTTCCTCACTTTATATAGGGTGCAGTACTGATTTTACATGTGTCAACTTAATGTAAGTCAGGTTAAGCTTTACTCAGTGGACTAAGCTTCCCTGGACTAGGTAGCCCTGTGTGCAGTTGTTTGAATGCTCTGGTGGTCCCAGCTCCTACTGTGGTGTTAGAGTGGTTACATCCCTAAACGAACTAAGTATTTTAATTAGGGCAGGCAATTTTAATATTTTGCCTTTTTATTTTATTTATTTTTTTAAATTCATGTGATTTCATGGGGGTAATGCAAAGAACAGCTGATAATTCAGTGACAGAATGTCTGTGGCCGCCTGTTGGGGGTGGGGAAGGAGGAATTATGACACAGTGTGAGAATGAAAACACGAACAAAGAAGTCACCCTAAAAAGGAAGACTCATGGCCTATTTTGCCACTTGTAGGGGGTATTTTGACGTGTAGAATGTGAGACTGAAGGTGTGTTAGAATCATTGGGAAGGTTGGTGTGCCTCTGGTGGAGTCTCAGTGCACGGTGCAGTAAATTGAAACACTTCAGATCCCATTGAAACCAGGAAGGGCTGAGGACACTCTCATCCCAGAGGTCGTCGCTCCTCTTGACTTCCCCAGTTAAGAAGCAGCAGCAGCACAGGATTATTTATTCTTCTTATCGCCATGGCATCCATAATCCAGCCAGCACTCACAGGCAAACAGATGAGGAATATTGTAATTTCCCAAAATAATTCTGGACACCTGCATTTTGCGGGATGCTGAAGGCACTTTGGAGAGTTATCATCCCAGTCCCGCAGAACTGCTTGTCCACCCTAAATCCACACCAGGATCTCAAAATTAATCTTCCTGTAGCTTGCTATTAACTTCTTGGCCCAAAAAAACCATCTGAGACCTTGTTATGCACTCAGGTCAACAAAGAGCTGAGAATCCAGATACACAGACTCATTGTAGCATGACTATTAAAGGAAAAGATAATTAAATTAACAGTTTTTTGCATATTTCTTTAGTGGAAGCTTCACTGTGTTACTACTGTAAGTAGGAAACTATATCCGTATTCTTAGAAAAGATAATCCATTCATAAAATAATCCAGTGTCCTACTTTCCTCTTTTCATAGGAAGACACTGGTATGAAAAGTAAATACTGGAATAAAATAACAGAAAAAAAGGAAAAAAAGGTAATAAAATGAAAATAAATGAAAATAATAAACATCAAATAATAGACAAAAATAATAAAAGGAATAAAAAATAAAATAATTATATAAATGTGGTAACGCATGGCTAAGATCTGAGGCAGCTCTTCTGTAGTGAATATTCCTATATTTGTATTTGTATCAACTAATTGATTTTGATTTACTCTGAAAACCACAATTATTTAAAGATCTAAATTAAAATTATCTTAATTTCTCTAATTTCAGCATGTGAATAAAGGGCTTCCTATCAGATACTCAAGGTTTTATGTTTTTTAGAGCTCTTTACTTAAGAGCTCTAGATTACCTCAAAGTGGGGTTTTAAGGAGAGCTGGGAGGGCTGAATGCCTGCACCAAGCACCCAATGTCCCTTAGCACCTCCCCAAGCCCCCAGTAACCACACATCTCCATCCTCAGGAACAAAATGCTTTTTGTATAAAGCTCAGATGATGACTTGGAATCAGCCAATACCAATTTTGTTAAACAGGTCATGAATTTAGCTCTTGAGCTGAGCCCATCCTTGCTTTGCACTAAGCTTTTTTCATGCCCAGAGAGCCCAGTGAAGACCTAATGATGCCTTCAACCCCTGATTTTCAGATGCTGCAATCCAAGCAGCAGATTTGGTGTAATCCTTTTGGGTTTTGGATCAGCATCTGAACTGAAAACCAAGTGTTGAAAATAAATAGATAATAAATAGACAAATAAGTAACTAATTAAATAAAAACTGTCAATTTTCCTCTGTCAGCTGAAGCTGAATAATTTTGTGTTGAGCAGAATGACGCAGAGAAACAGGCAGAATGTCCTTCTGGTCTGGTAATTAGAGCAGCGACTTCCAGGGTTGAGGCAAAAAAATTGCATAATTTATGCAAAGTAGACAGCACCACGAGGTGATGCTCAGTATTGTGGGAGCTAGGGAACTGACGTGGAATCATAGACTCCTGGTAGGGTTTGGGTTGGAAGGACCCTAAATACCATCTAGTTCCAACTTGGGGCAGGGACACCTTCCACTGTGCCAGGCTGCTCCCAGCCCCAATGTCCAGCCTGGCCTTGGGCACTGCCAGGGATCCTGAGGCAGCCACAGCTTTCCCTGTGCCAGGGCCTCAGCACCACCTCACCTCCCTCACCCAGGAGTCCTCTGTGAGTTCCTTCAGCATCCCAGCAGAGGCACCATCCCTTTGTCCACCCAAAGCTTTGAGTCAATTCAGCCTGAATCACAAAAGGCCTCAGATTGGCAGTGCTTCACCCCGTGGTCCTCACAGATCTCAGCCACTGCCTTGGCCTGAGCTGCAGCCAGAGCTGAGGGGCAGGACAGGGATGAGTTTGTCAGCTCCTTCCTTCATTAGACATCACCAAGAAAAGCCACCAGCACTCTTGTGTTGGTACTTCTTTACACTGAATTTGATACATAGAGTTCATTAGGGAGTTTCTGCTTCTTCCTTCCTATTTTTGCTGTCGTTTGTTGACATGGAACTCTTTTTAAAGTTTAATTAGTTGCTTTCTGGACTCTGTTCAACCACCTCGAGAGTTTTCTGATCAGCACATTTTATACATTAAATTAAAATACAGAGTTCAAGAGCTGCAGTCCAACACAGCTGAAGTTTTTTTCGTGATCTTCAAGTAGAGAGCCTCATTACAGAGCAGGATGTGAAGGAGCTGAGCGACAGCTGAGCGTTGGCACTGTTAGGAATGGTCACATCCAGTCAAACCAAGAGGGCAGTAAGAGCTCGTGGTCACTGGCGTTGTATCAGAGGCAAATCCTGCAGCTGGTGGATAAGGAGGGACTTGGATAAGAATGGATAAGGATTCAGATGAGGGTGCTCCTTTTGCAGGGATTTGAGGGTTAATTGCCCCGTTCCTGGTGGGTAAACCACTGTAGGGTATCGCTGTGTGGAAAAATGCTGCTTGTGGTGCATCTAAGTTGGTGAGAGCAGCAGAACTATGGAGCTCCAGCTGGACCTCAGGGCGATTATTTTGTCTCCTAACAAAGAATTAAACAGAAGTTGAGTTGCTCTAAACTTCTGGCTTGTGCTGATGTCACCCTGAGCATCAGGACCACCTGAGCCCACCACACCAGAAGCAAGATGTTGCTGCCTGTAAGCACAACCCCAAAACCCTCTCTCTGCTTAGGACCTACTGCCCGAGAGTGAAGATGGAGATGTCTGTAGATGACCCTTCTTTTGGAAAGAGATCCAAGACACCTTCTAGTGGAAGGTGTCCCAGCTTGTGGCAGTGGGTTGGAACTAGCTGGTCCTTGAGATCCCTTCCAACCCCATCCATTCTGGGATTTTATGATTCAGTGATGAAGACAGAGGTTAAGAATAAAAAAGACAACCTGGGGAGATCTCAGAGAGGTCAGGGTGGGGGCAGTGCCAGCCAGAGCTGATGTTTACTTCTCCCCCTTGCTGCACCCATGCCAGCTGCCCGTCCATGCTCAGCCAGCCGGTGCCTGAGGAGGGTCAGCACGCAGAAGCTGCGGCTCTTGGAGGAAACACCTCTCTCTCTGCTGCCCCCAGGGCCTGACTCACTCCTGTGAATAAGCCTACAAAGAAGGGCTTTTGGGCCCTATCCAAAAAGCCACAATCTTGTTGACTCTGCATGACCTCCATAGTCTATGACCAGAAAGTCAAGTACTCACACAATTTTTTAAGAGCAGGATCCTACCGTGTGTGTTCCTTAGGGCAGAGAGCCTTTTCCTGTTTAAAACAATGAACATTAAAGGTAGAAAAGAAATTTTTTAGTGAGAGACTACTGGCTCGCTGCAAAGTTGGAAGTACAATATGTGCTCAAAATTTGGTTTTCAATCGTAATTTACTTTCTATAGATTGTGAAAGATATTGCTCTCTGGTTATAGGACTGTAATGCAGAGCAAAAGGCTCTCTATATTCTTTTAAAATTGCATCCTGCTTAATTTTCTGGTCTTCCTCCAGATGAAAGTATTAAAATTATTATTAAAAAACTCACCAGCTCATTTTTCTTTAAGAAGGCGTTTGGTATCAATTTGCACAGCAGGAAGCTCAGTGCAGAAATTCACAATTGTCAAAGATTGCTACTAAAATAAATTGTGAAATACACGTCTAGAGCATCAACCTTTCGCCCCCCTCTCTGACTGTGCTACAAAGAAAATTCAATAAAAATGGTTAAATTAAAGAATTGAGGACTTTTTTCTTTCCCCCAGAAAAATATGGCAGCAGATAATCTAAATTTTCACACGTCAGAATCATAGAACGGCTTGGGTTGGAATGGACCTTAAAGATCATCTTGTTCCACCCCCTGCCATGGGCAGGGACACCTCCCACTGTCCCAGGCTGCTCCCAGCCCCAGTGTCCAGCCTGGCCTTGGGCACTGCCAGGGGTGGAGCAGCTGATGGTGGAATTGCAGCATGAGGCACTTGAGGACATGGCTTTGTAGTGAACCACGACAGTGCTGGACTTGATGACCTTAAAGGTCCTTTCCAACATTAATGATTCTATGACTCCATGACAACCGTTCCTTAAAATGATCTCCTGCACCCCCCAGGTCAGGTGCACCCCCGATAACCAGACTGGCACAGTGATAGATTTGCTGCTGGCTGAATCCCACAGGAGAAGCCAAGCTGAGAGCAGGGGTTTGGCAGGTCCAGACACGGGGCGAGGTCATCTGCTGGCCTGGGCTGATGAAGTGTGGAACAGAGGGGATTTAGTGAAGTGTTGTTTTTAAAGGTTTTTGAGGGTGGTCAGGCCTTGGAAGGGGCTGCTCAGGAAGGTTTGGAGTCCTCGTCCTTGGAGGAGTCCAGGGAAGGTCTGGATGTGGCACTCAGTGTTCTGGGCTGGGGACAAGGTGGGGAACAGGCTCAGCTTGGACTTGGTGATATCGAAGATCTTTTCCAACCTAAATGATTTTGTGATTCTCTGAAAACATGATAAGGAAACTGAATATTTAGGGTAGAAAGGCTCTCTGCCAATATACCCACTATTACCCAGTTAAATTTTGTAGCTTCACTTGCTGGCTAGGTTTAAAAAATTCATTATTGTAACTGTTGCAAAATCATAACTTCAGTTTTGATTTTGACATATTTGACAAGTTTAACTGGGGAGAAAAGTGGCAGACTTGGAAGACTTTATCCTGCTCCAAGAGCATCACCCGAGCTGTGTTTTAGAGAGGTTTAACCCCATCCAAATCCACGGAAGGCTCTGTGAGAACTAGGGGCTGCTCCAGGTGCAGCTGCTGGAGCAATGCTGCTGGTGGTTGTGTAACCTGTGAAATGTGTACAGACCCAGCTCTTCCAAACCGTAAAGCTGCAACAGCGAATCTGAAATAAATTAATATTGTTGAAATTAATGAACTGAGAAATTGAAGTTCACATCGCTACACGAACAAATTTATTAATATCTGTTGTACATAAATTAATGAGAAATATCATTATGGCAAAAATTAAACAACACTAAAATTAAAGACTGTCTAAATTACGCTTCTACCAAAGAGTTAACTAGGAAAAAAACAGTGGTTGTTGGCATCTCAGTCTTTATCTGTTAAAAAACCCCAGGAGATGGCTGGTCAGGGCATTAATATCATGTCTTTCTATGGTGTTTGATCTCTAGGGTTGGGAGAAGGTTTAGAGTTCTTGGTTTTGGTCTTGGACAATCCTTGGTTTGCTCTGTCCTGCTTTCATCATGAAGTAGAAGAGTGGAAAAGGAGGTTTCCTGCCCAGGGCATGAAGTGGTGATTGGTGGGGATGTCCCCAAGGGGTGCTGGTACAGCCAGAGGAGCTGTCAGGAGCCTGGAGGGAGCTCGAGCCTGGGGAACTTGGGGGGTTCTGCCCACAGAGCTCCTCTCTCAAGGAGAGGCCCTTTGGGGTGTGCTTTGCTGGGAGAAGTGGCTGTGGTCCTTGCTCTGGGGATGCCGTGGAGGAGCCTGGCTCTGCATCCTCCCGTGGTGGCTCTGAACCCGACGTGCCTCAGCTCAGCGTGCCAATAACAGCTCCTTTTCTTCTCTTTTTTCTTTTAGCCATGTCCGGGCTTGTAGTCCCACCAATGTAAAGTCACTTTTGTTTACCTACCGTAGCACCAAGCTGCAGAGGATGGGCTTAGGGGACAAGTTTAGTATATTAAGACATGCTGATGGAAGCAGTATCTTCACGCAGAATCAGCAACAAATCGAAATGCTACAGGAAAAAAAAAAAAAAACCCACAAAAAAAAAAACCCACAAAAAAAAAGAAAAAAAAAGACTTTGTTTAAAGATTTTATTTAAACTATTAAGAATCTACATGCAAACAACCTACTTCTTCATGAACAATTGCATTTTATTGACTGAATTTTTCTCATATTTTCACATTTCTCAGTCCTGGAGAATAAGGAAAAAGCGACGCCTATTTTGTATAAAGTTTCTGATTACGTCTTGGCTATGTCTAGTACTTGCTATGTGTTGGGAGAAACTTTGTGGATGCACCATTTTGATTATCATGAAACACTGATGAAAAATGCCTCCGAACATTTTTCTGTACTCATAACTAGATTCACAATGGTTGTGTATCTCTATAATGTGAAATATTTTTTTGTGGTGGAAAAAAAAAGGGGGCCAAGGAGGTTATGAGCCATCAAACTGGAAAAAAAAAAGAATAAAAAAAAAAAGGATGAATATATGATTAGAAAAAAAAACCACACAAAAAACCGGGGCGTGGGGGAGGGTGCGGGGGGGTTTATCGTTGCTTAACTTCATCTTAATGAAATGGAACTTTGTAACTTATTGTAGTTAGAAATTGTAACTTTGATATTGAATTCTCTTGCCTTCAACAAGCACACTGACAGAGAAAAAAAAAAAAAAGAAATTGCTACTGTCTGTTGGTTTAAAAAAATGAAAAAAATATACTTCCACTGCTAGAGCTTCCTGTTAAGCAAGTGTGATCTGCAACATTTTTTCAACTTTTGCTAGCACTGTATACTATTGCATTTTAGGCTACTGTGAAGTCTATGTTTCTTGTACCAGAAAATTGTCCTTTTGACTTCTAGATCCTTCTTCCCTAATGTGTTTTGTATGTGGTTATAAAATTGTAGACTTTTGTGATTTTGCCAAAGTTGTAGCTAAATATTTATACACTTGTCTTGAATTTTTTTCAGATCCACTTAAATATTTAGACAAAAAAAAAGCAGATTTTATTCCTTATGAAGGCTATAAGGAATAAAATAGTCTTATCCATTGCAACACTTTCTTTCACATAAACACTTGCAGTCACTAAGGGAATTTATTTTGTAACATATCAACTATAAATATTGTATTTATCTTTGAAATTTTGTATATTGCTTTTCATCTTTTTTTTTTTTTTTATGTTCTTGTGTGTATTGGTTTTTGTCCTGGCCTGGTATCGTGATGCTGAAAATAGCATTAAGCCAAGAACTGTTGCCTTCATGTTTTTCTTTTAAATAAATCAGTGTCCGTGCATTTCATTTGTACTTCATAAAGTTGCTATTGTTTAGCCTTTCCATCCTTCTTTTTTTAATTTTTTTTTTCAAAAATTCAAATTCATTGTTTATTTTTATATTATTTTTAAGTTATCAGAACAAATAATTTTGAAAGAAAAAGTCGTTTGTTGTATAGTCAAATCAAAATTGTGCCACATGGCTGTAATGAATGCTAGTAGAATATGTGCATGTGATACAGCCACAGAAAAGATGAATCTATTTTGTGGTTGCATTTTTTTATTTCCTTTTTTTTTTGTTTGTTTGTTTGTTTTCTTTTTTTTTTTTAAATTTTATTTTTAACTTTTTTTTTTTTTAAGATTGTAAAAAGTCATTTTTAGCTGCCACCCATGACTTTGCCACATAGCTGAACTGTGTTTACTGGAAAAATTCAGAGGCCTAAAGTTTAAAAATAAATTCACTTCTGATGTTTTAATTAAAATGTTTGCCACATGAACTTCTCTGATGCCTTAAAAGTGAACTTCTTTGAAGAACTTTTGTGCTGTTTTATCACAGGCTTACACCACAATTCTTAATCACGACTTCATTTGGATGATTTCTGGTGTAAAAAATAAGGGGAAAAAAGCACAATCCTGGTGTACAATTCTGCCACTCCTTTACGTGTCGATTTTCTGCTGCACTCTGCATTCTCCCAAACCCTGCACTGCTCAAAACCGTGAAAGGTTTCACGGGAAATCAGCATCACACCGAATTTTTAATGTCTGGGAGTTGTTTATTTAGGTTTCTTGGGGTTTTTTTAAGGGAACTTTTTGTAATCGACCCGTAGCCGACTGTACTTTTTAAACTGGAATGACCTCCGGCGTATTCCGTGGCTCTCAGTGCCAAATCCAGTGAGAGAAACGTGGAGTTGTTTTTATTTTTACTTTGCACTAAATCCTTTGCCAGCGCAGCACTGCAAAGCACGTTGCAAACTGCAGCAGAATTCACCTTTTAACCAAAAAAGGAGGGATTATGAAAAAAATTATTATTCATCATTTTTTTAAAAATTATTTTTAATTTTTTTTTTCTTTCTGGGCAAAAAATAATGCACATTTTAGTCAAGCTTTTCTGAAAGGGTTTAGAAGAACAGTTCAGCGTAGCACAGCTCTGTGAGCACGGCCAAGGCTTGGCTAGGTGGGAAAGCCTGAGAAGTCACTTTGGAACTGAATTGCCTCCGTTATATTTTGTCTAAGTAAGGTTTTGCTCTAAAAAAAGTAAAAAAAGAGGTCACGTGTACATGTTAAGAAAGTCTGCAAGTTCCTTCATAAATGCAATCTGTTTGTGTTTTAGATTAATTAGTCAATGCACTCATCGCTTCATTGTCTCCAGACGGAAAGCTTCACTAAATGGTAGATTTTACTGTTAAAGACCCTACAATAAGATTGTTTTATCTGTACATTTTTTCATATATTTAACTGTATAAAAAAATGTTCATTTTACACAATATTTAATTAAAGTATTTCTTGTCTGTGAATTTCATTTTTAGTAATTTTATCTGGTTTGGTTATTAAAAAAAGTGACTAAACACGAAATGAAAAAAAGCAACACTGGGGGTTTCATTTCTAAATATCAGAATTTTTATTCCTTTATTATGAAAAAGCTCAAATCCTTGACGTGGTCTTTCCAGTTCCCTGGAAGGAGGATGAGGAAGGAGATCTCTGCTCTGCAGTGGCAATCACTTGTTGCTCAGCCTTGGTGAAGTATTTATCCAAAAGTGCTCACTTTTTGTGAAGATAACAGCAGAATATCTCTTTTTCTTATTTAAACAAAACTGTGCACTTCAGACACCCTTTTTGTAAAGTAAAGATAACAATAGATTTTTTTTTTAAACTATTTTAATATCATATTGTAAAGGTCTGTAAACAGGAAAAGTTATTTTAAACAAAGCACAACCCAAATTTTCCGTGTGGTGGTTTGACACTGAAGGTCGGCGTGCTCATCTCTTAACTGCTGCTAAGGAAGCAAATGCTTTGGTTAATTATAATACTGAGCACAAATATTTCATCCTCTGGGCCATAATATGTGCAATGCACATCTAATGGGTACAAAAATGTATTTATAATGAGCTGGGCACAGCTCCGCCTCCCAGTCAGAGAAGTTGCAAAGCTTTCCCTGCTGTACAGGTCTGAGTTCCCCACCCCAGATGCCAAATGTGCTCCTGTATCCTTGTGTGTGACCAGCAGCACCAAAAAATGGGTATTTCCACAGGAATATGGGTCTGGCAGAGGAATGTAAGTGCCTGTGGTGGTAAAACAGGGAGTTTGTTATGGAGTTTGATCCGGTCATTAATCAGAGGGCTGCTGACAACTTTGAGAGGGCACTGAGGAACTCAGAGCTCCAAAGCAAATGGATGTAGTGGTGCATGTGGATACAGTGCCAAAGGACACGCTGTGTGTCCCAGCCCCTCCTCGGCTGCCTGTGCTTCAGGGGCGGAGTGAGGAGAAGGTGAAACTCACTGTAGCCACAGCCTACAAAGAAGGAAAACCAGGATTTTTAACCATGTTTCCTTTCTTCTCCAGTATTTCCATAGTTTTCATGTCTGATGGAAACACATTTGATGAAAACAGGTGTTAAAGCTGCAGAGCACTTTGGGTTATTATTATGATGATGATTATTATTATTATGCACTGAAAACTGTTCCACTCTGAGTGTGTGTCTGTGTATCATGTTTAAACAGTGGCATAATCAGATGCATCCCACTAAAAAATAATCTGGTTTTTAGGGATGAAAGTCTGGACGATGCCCACTGGCGCTTTTCCCTTTAGTTTTATTTCAAAGGTTTGAATAATGAGCATCTAAATGGTTCCTCTAACTTTCAAGGCAAGGAAAATACAAAAGGAGAAAACCCACATATGACAATTCCTAGAGCAATCCACCACCTACGACACACCTGGGTAAGAGCCCTGCTGAGGAAATATGTTGTGTCAGCCCACAGTGAGTTTAGACATAGGAAGATGATAAAAATTCCTTAATGAAAACGAAGGAATAAGAGTCTCTAAAAGTACACGCCAATTATTGCAGAGCAGCTTTTAAAAGTCTTTCAAGCTTTTAAAGATTATTCAAAGCACTTGAAATAGGCTTCAATCTAATGCCTCATTTCATTGCATTAAACAGCCTAGTTAATAAAGAATCAATATATTCAAAGGGCAAGGTTATCTTTTGTCTATAAGGGGTGGTGTCATTCTGAACCTTTTATAGTTCAAATGCTGAAAAAGACCTCATGAAATCCATACTCATCAAGTGGGTCAACTAGAGCAATAAAGAGGCCTCTGAAAGAATGGCTGCACTCCTTTAAAACAACTATAAGTCTTATCTCCCCACATAGTCCTCGCCAGGCTCTGCCAGAAAATGTCAATTTCTCATCAAGACAAGAGGCCTGGCGATAATTTTTTTCCAGAGAATACACACAATTAGGAGAATGCAGAAAGGCCCCACCAGTGATTTGTAGCTTATTATGTCAGCGGCAGGCTGCGATCCGCCGCTAAGCAGATAATAAGGGCTGTTGATAACTGGAGTGTCAATGCAGCCCGCAAGGAGGGTTGAATGTGAGCCCTTGTGCTGCGCCTCCCTCCTCGCGCAGATCGCGGCGCCGATAGCGGAGCATCTGCCAGCCACCGCCGCCCGCCGGACCCACAATTAATGCCCTGAATAAACTGCACAAAGGAGTGAGGATTCTTTATACTCTTTGAGACAATTCCCTGTTTTACCCTTCAAGGAGTTCTTTTATGCGCGAATAAGGTTGCTTTTAATGAAATTGAAACTCATCAGAGGAAATCAAAACCCTCAAATCAGATTACAAATTGATTTTTTTTTTTTTTTTTTTTTTGGCCGCTCGTCGTTGTTCGATGTAGTGCCCTAAGTTTTACAGGAAGAGAAAGCACCCAGACTGGAGTCAGGGCATGCAAACAACCTCTAAACTAAAGCATACGAAGGAGGAATGTTCCAAAAGTCCCACAAGTCATAAAAAGTTTTAAAAAGTTGCTGGTATCATTCCAAACTCTATCTCTACCCAGATACTTCATAACTTACTAAAGCTGTAATTAATTGAACTGTCCTAAAACTTTAAACTGTAGAAATCAAATAATGAAACCCAAGCCATCTCCCTTTCTCTTATGTAATGCTAAACTTCACTGTTAGATAAAAAGATCAAATATGATTTCTCAGTGCTCAGGTTGAAATTAACTGGTGGAGGAGTTGAGACCTCCTGATGTGGGACCCCACTTCAGCTGGTGACATCGCTTTGGCCAGTTGGAATATGACAGTGGCAGAGGTGATACAGTCGTGATTCTATTCTATTTCTTAAACATTTTATTTCTTAATTATTTAAACAAGGCAACAGTTGCAATTAATAGTTTTCTCTTTGTTGACTTTGTGTTATTACTGAAAGGACATAATGAATTAAAGGATGAAGTTAATTAGTCACAAAATGGTACATTTTTGGTGCTCACAAAGCTTTTAGAGGATTTGGGTTATGTGACTCTTTGTTTGCATTTATCTTGAAATAAATGAAGCTGTTTGAGAAACGACTTTGTAGCAAAAGACAGCAACTACCCCCAGAACAGACCCACCAGGGTGGTGAGGGTGCAAGCAAATCATCTGAAAGCTACTTTGCTTCAACTAGACAAAAATCACAGATTTCCTACTGTGTAAAATCTAAAATAGAAAAATCAAATTAAAAAAGGAAACTGAGGCTGGATTTGGTGTGGGTAACACAGCCAGACAAGAATTGCCCTGTATCTGTGAGGAAGCATGGGATGGAAATACTAAGGGGAAGATGGAAGAAAGAAGAAAGGAGGAAGATGTGAAAAAGAATTGTACAATGAAACCCAATAAAGTTGTGTTTAATTACTTCCTTCTTTGTGCTGTGGAATTCTGTTGTGGAAGCAAATGCTTGGAGTGTGTCTGGAATGGTTTGGGTTGGGAGGGACCTTAAATCCATCCAGTGCCACCCCTGCCAAGGCCAGGGACACCTCCCACTGTCCCAGGCTGCTCCCAGCTCCAATGTCCAGCCTGGCCTTGGGCACTGCCAGGGATCCAGGGGCAGCCCCAGCTGCTCTGGGCACCCTGTGCCAGTGACCAGTGACCCTTTTCCTCCTTAGGACAGGTCTCGCTCCAGGCTCTTGTGTCCACAGACATAAAAGAAACTGTAATGAGGGTAAATAACAAAAATAATACCACCTCTAACAACCATCTCAAGCCTCTTTGGGCTGATCAGTTCAGTCTCTGGTGCTTCTTCCCCGTTTTGATTTATCCACGTGTCTCATTTGAGTAGGTCACGAATCCAACAAACGCTGTAGTGTCCCAAATACCTCTACAAGGACTTGAAAGGCTTCTCCTCAACTATTTCCTCGCTTACTTCATCCCTTAAGCACAGCCTGAACAGATTAGCAGAGGCCAAGCAGTGGCTTGGGACCAGCCACAGGCTCAGATGGACCAAGGGGTGAAGCCAAGCCCATGGGTGAGGGCCGTGGGCCTCACAAATCTCAACAAATCTTAACAAATCCCTGGAGCTGTTAAAGCCTGAGCAACAGGGGCCCAAGGACATCAGTAAAATACAAACAGAAATAATGTTTTTTTTAATGGGAAAGCTACTCAGGGACCTTTCAGAGGTCTAAACCAGGATTAACTGGGCCAGACCTGCTGAAATATTTTACAGAGGTCCAAGCCAAGCCATCCTTGCCCACCTCAGTCCCTTTCCAGATCTGCACATCCCCAGCCAGCGATTTGTTAAGGCCCTTCAGCAGCTCAGCCCTGAGGAGTGACAGAGCACAGGGAAAATACAGACTGAGAGCAGCATTTTTAACAAAACATTGTGTCCTGGAACAACATTCTTCAGGGTATTGCACATAAAGATGTCCAAAATGCTCTGCTTTTGATGGTTGTAAAAGGCCATGACCAAGTAAGTGGAATGGCTAAAAAAGTAATAAATACAGAAATAAATACAGAAATAAATAAAAAGTTGAGCAATTAGCTACATTTACATCACTGATGTACACCAGAAATCTGATATAAATAATTTTAAACTTGGTTTTCTTTTATTTTTTTTTTTTAATTAGCCTGGAAAGCAGCTACCAGAAGCAAACATCTGCTCATGCTGGCCAGGTGCAGCCCTCAAGTATTACAAAAGAACCTATGGGTGTTTTATCAAGAGGACAGTTTTTTGTCCCAAACTGTGTGATGGGGAGGGTTTATTCAGCATTCTTCTGATGTCACAGAATCACAGAATGGTTTGGATTAGAAGGCACCTGAAGGATCACCCAGTGCCACCCCTGCCATGGCAGGGACACCTCCCACTGTCCCAGGCTGCTCCCAGTGCCCAGCCTGGCCTTGGACACTGCCAGGGGCTGAGGTTGACATTTCATGCACCAGTTTGGATCAGTGCAGAGGCTGCCATGGGAAGGAGCCCAAGGAAAAGAGTAACTTAGATAAATAATTCAGATTAAATGCAAAATAGGTTTAGGCAGATAACACTTCCTGAGGTCATCTCAAGGTGGTTCAGATGACTGGGCTGGCAGGATCCAGCTCAGCACCTGGAGTTGGAGTTTTTGCAGTGACAAACTTGGTCACAGCAATTTCAGCAACAGCAGAGTTGTGTTGGGTTTTTCCTCTTCATTTCAATGTATTCATCTGGTGCAGGTCAGTGACTAATTCACTCAGAACTGAAAACATGATTGGGTGTTGGAAGAGCAGAAAATGTGTTTTCCTCTCCCTATCTATGAATAAAAAATAAATTTGAAAGGATAAGATCTGCTGGGTTTTAGTATCTTAAGGATGTGATGATCACAAACCACCTATTAATTTTTTTTTACTATAGATAATAATATCTCCTTTGCATATTAACTTTATCAGTGAAATTAATTAATGACATTTATAATTCAGGTGCAGAATATGCTCCTTGATTTTGCACCCGGCACTATTTTGGTAGGTCTGGTTAACTGATGAAATTAATGCTCCTCTCACCACAATGGTACTGAACTCTCATTTCCATCCAAAAAGAACTTGACAACTCATATAATAAAAAAGAAATGCAACATTCTGCATTCTCATCCCTACAAATATATAAACCACATAATCAGATTACGAAATATAATTGCATACATGGATGTAAATAAATTAAATAATAGGGAGAGCTCCGTGAACAGCCAAAGGAAGTGCAAATTCAGGAACGCTCTTAGATTTGAACAAAACCAGTTAAATTTGTTGATAATGGGAATAATCTCTCCTTCAGAGAATGAGCTGACATTCTCAGGGAAAAATTAATAAAAGATAGATCAGACGGTACATTTTCCCTCATTTTCAGTGGAAATCATATTTGAAAACCGTCTTGAATGGGGATAAGATTGAATTTTCTATAAATTTTGAGGGAAACAGACTTGTGGTTTTCTCAAAAAAATATTTTTGTCCTTCCAGTCAAGTTTTGGATTCTTTTCTTCCCCCCTTTCTTTTTTCCTTCTTTTTTATCCCTTGCCATCCCCCTGAGTGGGTGTTTGGGGCAGGCTGGTGAGCAGCTGTGTGCTGGGGGAGCGATGGGAGACACGGGGGGCTTCAAACCCGAATGTATGCCTAAATAAAGTTATCCTGTGAGCCTCAGCCTTTTGACTTTTCCTCTCCTTTCACAGAAATCCACCCTTCTTTTTCCTTCCCTTGACCCATATCTCCCTGAGTTGAGATTTAGCAATTACACTCGTTATGCTGCTTATTCAAACCTCCTCATGTGTCTCGGTCTCCCAGCACAGCCCTCCCATCACCAGCCCTGTTGTTTGATCTGGAACTGAATATGGAAACAGTAAAATCTGGGATCAATACACTCATTTCCACTTCCATCTCCAAAGCTGAAGCACTGATGCCCAGCTTTGTCCTGTAGTGGGGATACCTCTTTGGGTCGTGTTTTTCCAGTACCAGGTGATGTAAAGGAGATGCAATATCACGGAATCATGGAATGGTTTGGGTTGGAAGGAACCTTAAAGCTCACCCAGTTCCACCCCTGCCATGGGCAGGGACACCCTGCACTAGACCAGGCTGCTCAAAGCTCATCACACGTGTGCTGCAACCTGCAATAACTTAGATTTAACGCCATTTTTCTTTCAAATCGTTACATTTTTTTAAAAATTCCAACTCCTTGGAGGTTATGTTACAATACAGCAGATCACAGGTGTTTGGTGATGCTGCTGGGACAGTTCCAGCCCATGATGGAGAAACTCTGACACCACACCAGCTGATCTCCTGAAATTTGTCTCTTTAGGCTGCATTTTGCTGCCTCACTAAAGCTAAGCTGTACCTACCCCAGCCTGGCCTTTTTTCAGCAGGAGGCTGAGCCTGAGCTCTCTCCTGGCCAGTCATGGGAGCATCTGGAGAGTGGTGTTGCCCAAGGATGGCAGGTGATGTTGGATGTTTGATGTTCCTAACAAGGCAAATCCACTCACCTTTCACCACCCCCTGCCCACAGCCCTCACTCAGCAGCTAATCCCGGGCTCATAGTGGGGGATAACCCATCCCAGCCTGGGCTCAGTTCCCTGGAATACATGATGTGGGTCCTGGGAAGCTGCCTTGGATCTGCCCCCGTGAGGTACAGGCTCAGCAATTAGTAAAATCAAGGTGTATTTCCTACATCATGCAGCTGGGGGCATTTTGCAACTCATTTCGCCAGAGAAAAACTTGTTATTTAATTGCCTTGGCTGCTGCTGGATCAGATTCAAAATGAGTGGGAATATCAGGTCCTGCCAGATATATTCAATCATATTCCTGCTTTTTTTCCCTGCCTGGGTCCGATGTGCCAGCAAGCAGTGAAGCAGTTAAATATGGACATGTGAATTCCAGCAACACTGAGATTTCAAACTTAACACCCCACCAGGATGAACGAGCAAAATGAGCATCTCCCTCCACTCTCTCCCTGTCCCTGTGGCGAGTTTAAGGGGGAAAGAATTCACAATGGTTTGGCCAAATGCTGGAAGTCGAATATTTCCTATTCACCCTGATAAACCAAGAATAACATCTCGTGCAGCCCCCAAATAAATAAATAATAATAACAAAAAACTGCTAGAATTCAGAATTATGGGTGAGGTGAGGCCAGAGCTGGTGCCCGTGGTGGAGATGGGGTACAGTGGCACTGCCCCCCTGGATGGGATGGGGCATTTCCCACCACCACAACCCAGTGCCCAAGTGAAACTGGGTGGAGAAAGGGAAAAAAAGATATGTCTAAATGAGTCCAATACTGATTATTAAGTTCCTAAGAGGCAATCTAATTTAGCTATATAAAATCATGAAAGGGGAAGAATTAATTGATACTAATGAGTTATACGAGATAGCATCATAATTAATTCCTAAATAGAAAGAGGACATAGGCTGGAGCGAGGGGGGAATCAGACTGGCCTATATATCATAATAGAGGCTATTTGAGATGAGAAACAAACTGCCAAAGTCAGAGAGGGACTGAGTTAGGAAGTCCTTGCCAATGCAAAGGAAAGTCTTTCCAGCAACCCCTGAATGCTGAGAAGTTCAAGGACCACTTTGCCGTGTCCCTGCTGGTCTCTCCGTGGCATTTGCACCAGCGACACCCTGGCCCGGTCTGTCCATCAGGGAGCACAAACACGACCCATGCTGGTGGTTGCTGAGGTAACTACAGAGGTTTAATTTGATTTTTCCCCTAAATCATGTGGTGAGTAAATCAGTGCTTAGTCCCCCAGCAACTTCACGGAGCGTTACAAACTCCGATATCGTTGCACCAACTCGGACAAGCAATTTGGGTGTGATATTTGGAACCAAGTTGCCTTTTTTCTGCACCATTTTGGATCTAATTACTCCTCTGGGGGACAAAGCACGGTTGAACTCTCATTTACTGGAAGAAAAAAACCTTTGATGAATCACAGAAGCAAAATTATATAAGGACAGGGCATTGTTTCTGTGAATTCCATAAAATCATCATCACATTCTGACTCCATGTTCACCAATAACAAATCACAGATCTCTGCAGTCTTTCTCCTGAAAACCAGCATTAGAAGTTGTGTCTGGTTTTTGTTCTCCATCTCAGGTTTAGTCCGCAAAAAAATTCAGTTTCTACTGCAGAGTAGAGCTCAAAATATGTTCATTTTTCAACGTTGGGCACTTTTTTAGAGGGGAAATCATGGAAAACTATTTTGATTTTCATAGCTGTGTTCACTATGACAAAAAAAATAGAAGAGAGCTGGAGAGGGATTTTGGACAAGGGGCAATGGCTTTCCACTTCCAGAGGGCAGGGATAGATGGGATATTGGGAAGAAATTAAATATTATCATATAGTCTAAACCTGGAGTGGGATGAGGCCACACAGAGAAATGGAAACAGGGTAGAAAAATCAGTAATTTAGACGTGAGGTTCTGATGTTCCCCAGCCTTAATTTACTATTGCTGGCTTCTCCTAGCATTTAACTTCATCCTTAAAATATTGCCCATACTGGAATTTTCAAAATCAGTGCTCATCTCATAATCTCCCCCCAGAACAAATAAATTAAACACTGAATGGAAATAATGTGTGGATTTCCAGCTTTGGGTTTGCTGCCCAGTTTAGTGCTGCCGCTGGTGCTTCTTCCTCACGACAAACTCACGGTGATGAATGTACCAAACAGGCCACAGTGTTTCCAAAAACGACACCTAAATTTGATGGAGAGCCAAGGCAGTACACCACAGAAATATTTGAGCAAGGGAAATATTTGAAGGAGGACGAAGGAAATGGTAAAGAAAAGGATGAGGATGAAGAAAATGATGAAAATGAACAAAGCGATGAAAAAAACGATTGAGAGAATGATGAAATAAATGATGAAGATGAAGAAAGAATGATGAAAATTAAGAAAATGTAAACAATGGTGAAAAAATGATGAAGCAAATAGAGAAGGTGAAAATTATGAGAAAGAAATGAAGATGAGGAAAATGATGAAAAAGAGATTAAATTAATAAAATTAGGAAAATCATGAAAAAAATATGAAGATGAAGAAAATGATGAAATAAATGACGGAGACGAAGAGGAAGAAAAGATGAGGAGGAAGAAAAGCTTTCACATTTCCCAACCAGAGCCACCCCAACAGGCTCCCCGCAGCCAGATCCCACTCGCAGGTGGAAAAGCTGCTCGGACGCCGGCACAGAGCTGCTGATAAATCTAATCCTGAAGGATTGGAAATGAGGTAAAAGAAATTCTGATGAAAATTATGTACATGTACTTTGACAAGCTCATAAACACTGCAGCCATGATAAGTTTTCTTATTTTTTTTTTTAAGACCCGACACAACTGTATAAGCCCAAACTCTAATTTTTACAGCCCTGGGTTTGGAGATCTGTCATTGGGAGATATAATGGAAAGAATAATTGCTTGGTGGCTGCACAAACAGGAGATGTGTTGTCAGGCTGCAGTTTGGAGGCTACATCTGGCTTCGGAAATGATTGATGCTGTCTCTGTGTGTGATTCAGGAAACCATTTTTTCTCCTTTCTTTTTTTTTTCTCCCCCCGCTAACACAACCACCACGCCGAACCTTCAATTAAATCAGTATTAAAGAAAACTTTTGATTTATTCCTCCTGCACCGCGGCGCTGCGGCCGGGCAGCGCGCGGCCCTCGCGGCCGTGGCGGGCACGTGATTCCAATTTGAAATTAAAAAGTCATGTCTGAATAACACAACAGCATTCTCATTTCCTAATACTCTGCTTTTTACTACTTTGCATTCAACTGTGAAAAGTCTTTTAAAACTCTGAACAGCAGTAAAACTTGAATGAATTTTTGACCCATTATTGCATAGCGGGTGCGCTTTCCAAGTTGGAGAGACTGCCAAGTTCTCCCCACCTAATATTTCCACTTTAATTGTGCCACTTGAGAAATTTACGTGCCTCAAAATATGGCATGAATCTTACGCTTATTGCAGTATCATTAGCAGCAACATTTAAGCAACATCTGTGTGCTATAGAACTAATTGAAGTAGCAGAAGTGGCAGCTGTAAATCCACAGGAAGATGGCAGTTTGCACCCAGCACTGCTGAGTTAGCGGGTAACTGTCAGCCTGTTCCTGCAATCTGCTCTCGAGGACTACGGTACAGGCACACAATGTCCAAAAAAATACAGCGAGGAGGCTAATGATCCTATTAACCACTTTGCTGCACCAATTTGGCTGTTTTTCCAGTTTCCTTGTTGGATTTCATTATATATTTCACTGTTCCAGTAAAAAAGTCCAGTATGAGACGTGCTTGCTTACTTAAGGGGGGGGGGAAGCTCCTGCTCAGTCGAATCAACACACAAATGACTCTTTCTTGCTTTAAAATTCCATGTATTTCACCGTCTTCTCCATTGTTTAATTTTTCTTCATCACGCACGCCTGGGTGAAAAAGAACTTTTCCCCACTGTTAATGCTGGTATTTAAAGCAATGACATTTTCCTCCCCGGGATGTAACATTTTCAATAATCAATAAAGCTGGAGGGAGAGAAGGGGAGGAGAAAGTCTTTTTTAGGTGCAAGGATGGAAGCACATCTTCATCGGGGCCGGGAATGCCACGCGTGGCCGGCAGCACGCCAGCCCGGGCACTGATTGCACTAATTGGTGATTACAGAGGGAGGAAGGTGTTTCAAGTAGCATGTCCTGGTATTACCGACTAATCCAGGCACGGGTTCAGAGCCGCTCGGAGCAGCGCCGCTCTTTCCATCTTCATTTGCGTCTTGGGTGGGGAAGAGCACGTTCAGCAACCTGACAGCGCTCACACGGACGCGGGGGATGGAATTAAACAGGAAACAGGAATGGTTTGGGGCGAGGGCAGTGGGATTTTGGAGGTCGCCTCACGGCACATCCCCCCACTGCCACCGGCCACCTCCATCCCGGCCATGGCATGGCCCCAGGGAGCCGGGAAGGCGCTGCCGGAGCCCCCTTGCCATGATCTGTTTGCCAAGAGCCCAAGTTCATTAGAGGCCCGGCACGTCCACGGGGCTGCCATGTGACAGGCCGGGAGCCACCGGTATTTGTTGTCTTAATGCACGAGTACTCGGGGACTGGGCTGATAAGGAAAAAACTGCTCGGAATCCGCTGCTCTACACGCTCAGGGTGGCACGGGCCCGCGCGATATTGAAAATCAATAGTCACGTGGTGGTTTAAAGGTTAGAGGTCCCCTGAATTAACTTTCTAGTACTAAATTACCAGATCTATTTATTTATTTATTTACCTATCTGCCTCTTTATTTATTTATTTCCCCTTTTGCTGTGCCTGGGGGGGGGGGGGGTGGTGCGCTGGCTTTAAAGAGGCATGGCTTGCACCTGAGTGAGGAAAGAGCAAAACCCTTTAATACTTGGTGTGAGGATTTAAATGTGAGGGTTTTAATCATGAGCAAATTAAGAAGACACAGAGCAATGTCCAATATGGCAATGGCGTCATGAGCACTGGTAGTGGCCCGAAAACTAAAATGCTGCTTCAGTCTTTTAACTCACATCTGTACAGTGCCTGCCTTTGTGTGGCATGTAGTACTTAAATTAATCCATGTTTTACTATTAAGAGTGTTTACAAAAGGTAAAGAAACGGTATTATTTACAATATTTAATCATTAGGAATGAACAAATAATATTGTCACAAATAAATTGAATGATTAGAGTCAGAGCTTTTGAAGACTTTAACATTGCTTTTCACCCCTGAGCACAGTGCACTCCCAAGGACTGCTCCAGTGTGTAGCTACTCACACCTGGAGGCACATTCATGACAGGTCTTCAGCTCCTCTGCTTGCAGGTACTGCAAAACTCACATTATGCTTTGTTTCACTGAATAGAATTCTTATTTAGTTTATTCCAATGTTTCCCTTCCCCTTGTTTTCGTTCCCCAGGTACACCGGCAGCTGGATTTTCAATATCACAGAATCACAGAATATCCTGAGTTGGAAGGGACCCACAAGAATCAGCAAAGTCCAACCCCTTGAATACTGAAATACTGAACGTTTGCAGCCGGGGTCAGTGTTCCTCGGAAGGGCCAACAGGGATCTGGGTCCTGGCAGCCCACTGGACACAGCACCGTGGCTGTGGGAGCCCTGGGATTTGGCAAACACCCCGAGGAACCCCCTGCTGGGTTGGGCATTAACCCAACCATGGGTTAATGGATACCGGGATGGGTTGGGCTGGAAGGGACCCCAAAGCCCACCCAGTGCCACCCCTTTCATGGGCAGGGACACCTCCCATAGCACAGGTGGCAGCAGTGCCGGGGGCTCTGGTGGGGCTCCCCAGGGTGCCCCACACCCCCTTTCCATGGGAACATCCCGGTGGGCAGGGGCAGCCCCGGGCTCTGTCCCCTTTGTGCCGCCTGACCCCTCTGGGTGAGCGCAGGGAGGGAAGATCTGAAGAGTCCCTGAGGGTTTGAAGCAGCAGAAGAGGCAGGAAAAAAACCACTTCAGGAATTTTAGACACCGCAAAAGATTTTTCTTTATGGGTCAGAGACACTTCTCCAAAGCCTTTTTTTTTTTTTTTTTCTAGAAATACTAGGCTGTTTTAAGATTTATTGATTGCTACAGCTTAAATCTAATTTTCTCTTATCACAGCGTGTCCATATCCGTGTGCACTGTCCCAGGCAGGAAGGGACACCCGGTGCTGCCACCAACAGGGCACTGGAGCTGGGCCAGAGGCACAGATAAAATCCAAAATAAGGGGAAGAGATCCAGGATAACCACTCAGGTCTCATTGCTGGACTGAACAAAGCACCTTTAAAAAGAATCCCAAACTACACTTTGTAGGATTTTTCCACAGAAATACCAAATGTCTTCTTTCAAAATTAAAAGGTTTCTTTTTAAATTTTAAATTTATGTTTATATTAGTTATTGTATAATACCACCATAATATTATATACAATGTATCACACCATCTAATAGTTACACATTATAATATAATATAGTATAGTATAGTATAATATAATATAGTATCGTATAGTATAATATAATATAATATAAATATTATAAGTGAAAATTTAAATTAAACTTAAAATAACTTAAAAATGAAAATTAAACGTAACATTCTCAGCTTTAGAATTTTCAGAATCTTGCTCGTAAGTGTCAGACCCATCCCTACCTTGGCCACCCCCAATTTCTGTGTATTTCCAGGTGCCTTCCACTTGCACACAGAGGCTGTGAACACACATTCCCAGAAACTTAACCTAAACTAAAGCACACATTACATTTTGATAAATAAACAAATAAGAGGATGAAGACCAGGCTGTAATTAATAAAATAAACTCCTGGTGCAAAGGGTCTGCTCAACCCCTACACGATTTTACCTGTGTGAAGAGCCCTGGTCATGTAATGCAGGATCCATGTACCCACAAATTCCCACATAAATGGAATTACACCAGGGTAGAAACCAGAAAAATCTTCCTCTGCTCATCTGAGATCTCTGCTACCATAAAATTTTGATTCAACAGTGGATATGTTGTGACTGCCCCTGGATCCCTGGCAGTGGCCAAGGCCAGGCTGGACATTGGGGCTGGGAGCAGCCTGGCACCGTGGGAGGTGTCCCTGCCATGGCAGGGGTGGCACTGGATGGGTTTGAGGTCCCTCCCAACTCAACCATCTGTTTCTCTAATACAGATAAATTGCAGTTTTTCCTCAGTTCCTCTATTTATCTAAACCTGGGGATTACTGACACATTGCCTGGGCATGGGAGGAACTGTTGCTGTTACTGGTGATTTTTTTTGTGAATAAAAGAGCTGGAATTTTAAAAACATCATTTGAAAGCAGCACATGAGCCAAGATTTCCTGGTTTGCACATACACAAAACAACCCTATAGAAACGACAAGATTTGTTTTTTATAACTCTCATTCTTAACTAGCACACAACTCCCCTAACGTTTGTTTCTACCAGCAACCTTATTAATTCCCATACTACTTCTGGACCATGCTTGCACTACAGAAATAATTTTAATTGAACATTTATTAAAACAAATGCTTTGTCAGGACATCCCCACTCCATCTGGCTGCACTGGGCAGGCATTATTTCCTGGATGTGTCTGCTTTATACAACGTCTTCTCCCACAGCTCTCGCTGACGACCAGAGCTGATGATTAGATTGGGGTGGCTCTTGCCCAGCAGTGCTTTGTGCCACAGCCCTCCCTGTCTCGTGGACATGAGCTCACATCCATGCTCTCCACAGGACTCCTCCTCTTCTGCTGCACAGAACGGGGTTTATTTGGGAGCGACATCCACAGCCCACCAAGCTGACAAAAGGCAGAGATCTGCTATAAATAGCCCACCCTGCCAGGCTGCACGGGCTGGGTTTGGTGGTTTTGGTTTTAGTTTTTGTCGTTTTGGTTTTATTTTTTTGTCGTTTTTGGTTTTTTGGTTGGTTTTCTTTTGGTTTTTTTTTTCTTTTTTTCCTGGTGTTTGTGCGAGCTTAGTTACAGAGATAAGAGTTTTGATAAGAAATAAAATATGATCAGGGTTCCCAGCGTTTAATTTCCACCCTTGAAAATAAATGAAGCCGAGGTTTCCCCCTTCTCCCTCCCCACCACACTCACCTGCTGGCAAACAGAGTCTGGGCACCAAAAAGCCCTTTTTTAGCACTTCTAGCAGCCAAACATTATTTTTATTGCTGGCACCATGAACAAACAGCAAACAAACAGGAGACACAGTGAATTCACAGCATTGTGCAGTTAATCCTCCATTCACCAGAGTATCAAAGCACTTTTGTGCTACTTTTGCTGTGCTTCATCTTCATGAAAGCCACGATTTTTATGGAATATCTCCTTCGCCCCAAACCCAGAGCTCTCACCCCACCTTTGGCCAGACCACAGGAGATTTGTTCTGTCCCACAATGAGGGAAGTGGTGTTTTCTGAAACTTCAGAAGGCAGCTGGGTATTCACTAAACTGGTTGGGTTTAATTTATTCCTCATCCAAAGCATGCAAAAGAAACGGTCTCTGTAACAGAAATTAAAAATGCTGCAGCACCCCCAAATTTGAAATTTATTTTCCGTGCTCCAGTGGTTTTCCATTCTGTGGCAGCATTGAGCATCTGCTTGTTTAGTAATTTTGGGGAGGTTCTTATGTGTTTTAGCATTTCTGCTCTGGAGAAGTGCCTTGAGACAACCAGGAGCTCCCTGGTCATGCAGGGTTGTGCCCACCTCGAATCCTGTGTCCAGCTGAGGGCCCCTCAGGACAAGAGGGACTTTGAGGGGCTGGAGCGTGTCCAGGGAAGGGAACGGAGCTGGGAAGGGGCTGGAGCCCCAGGAGTGGCTGAGGGAGCTGGGGGAGGAGGGGCTCAGCCTGCAAATTCCATGGTTTTGGTCAAACCTTGTCCAATAGATGGATTTGTCTTCAAAAATGAAATAAACCCAACCGTGCTAGGTAAATGAGGGTGAAGTTGTGGCTGTTCCATCCCTGGCAGTGACTCACAGACACTCAGCACACACTGGAGCTTCTCCTCTTCTTCTGAAGGCTTTGCTGCAAAACTGTTACAGCCACTCCCTGCCCAAGGAGGTGATGATTCCCTCTGAAAACTTGGCATTAGTAATTCTTCTGACTGTGACAACAATAATGAAGCCTATATCTTATTAAAGAAGTGTAGATCAACATCAGTTTATAATTACATTTTCTTCAATAACTGGTCCATGTATTTGCTGGCTATCATTTACAAACTTGAGTTTTGAGGGATGAGTTTTGAGTTTTTAGATCCAGACGTGGATGGTTTTCGAGCTCGGGGATGTTCAGATCTGTGACTGGGGCTTCTGCCACGGCTGGCTGGAATTCCCAAGGCCTACAACATCCATGTCCTGCAGGGCAGAACAAGGGGGCCCAGAGCCTGCCCCCAACCTTGTCCTGACCTCTCCCAGCCCCGTGGGGCTGCACCAGCTGGATGGGCCCTGAGATTTTCTTCTGAGTGGTGTCACCATGGGGTACCAAGAACCCACCTCAAATTCTGCTGCCCTGCTCATCAGTGGCAGTGGTTTGACGAAGATTAGGAATATCTAAGGCACAGACAGGCAATCCACTGCCAAATGCACCAGAGCATGGAGCCCAAACCAGTTTGGTGATAGCTGGGCAGCGTAATGAACCAAAGGGGCAAATGGTGATGCAATGCAAAAGTAGGGAAAAAACTGTCCACAGTTTCAGGCTGTGTGTGGCAAACACCTCGAATCACAAAATCTGCTGCCTTATTTTATGAACAGAAAAGGCTTCCTGCTTAAAAGGTTAGACAGAAATTCAAAAGGCAACTTGCAATGAAAGCCAAGTCGAGAAAAAGAGAAAAAGAATCCAAGAGGCATCCCTGAGGAGAGGAGAGAGCACAGCAATGTGGCCATCAGCTACTCATGTGTCAAGAACAGATGATCTGCCCATCATAATTAAAGAGAGAGACTTAAAAAAAACCCTCAAGGAAGCAGGAGGTGCCAGGAAAACTTCAGTGGAGTGGGAGCTGCTCACTCAGACGACGGGAAAGGAGGAGATGAGGAGCAGAGCTCGGCAGCTCCCAGCAGGGACAGCCACCCTGAGCTGACACCACCGCCCGGCTCTGCCTCGCCCTGTGATTAATGGCAGCGACACACAAAGCACCGGCTGCGACCAGGAGCCATCCTCCTAATGCATGTCACAAACTTCATAATTCCACTTGGAACGAGACAACAGCAAGTTAAATTCCTGGATCACTGTCACTGTGTCACTTACAGAAGGAGTTGCACCGGGGAGCAGTTGGCTATTGGAGTAATTTGAATGGAAATGTCAGTTTTCACGACCTGTGATTTGAGGTGAGTGCCCTGCTATTATACAGCAGCTCTGTCAGGCTGAGTGCTCACTGCCACCTCCCCTCACATCCCAGCCTCCTCCTGCCACCCACCGCCACCCAAAAATTCACATTTCCTCCTCTGCAACACCTGCAATCCCACCAGAGAACAGCTCATGTGGGTGAACATCCCCTGTGTCTTCCCCTGTCCTGGCTGGATTTTAATCTTGACTTTTTATTCTGGCAAAGTTATGTGCTTCAAAACCTCCCCAAAAGAGTGAGCTGTTCCTGAATAAATGGATTAATCGTGACTCACATTGACCTCCGGGTTTTGTCTGAGTAAGGGCTTCTGAATACGGTCAATATGTCTTACTGCTAAATACTTGCAAGAGTTGCTACACTGAGGTTGTACACATCTTATACACCCCTGTGACAGGTTCAGTCAATTCCTGGCACTGTGAGGGGAAAAAAACACTGTGCAGAAGTACCTGTCCTTCAGCAGCACCTTTATGCATGTTACATACACATTTATCCAGATGTTGAGGTGTTTGAAAGGCCACACATCCACTGCACAGCTTGGGCACCACTCTGTCTCAACTGATTCAGGAGGAAATGGAGTTAAATGAGTGTGGCTGGAAAGCAGGAGCTCTCAAAAGTTTAACTTCAATCACTTAAGCATCAGTTTATAAGGATTTATAAGGATCCAAACACAGTAGTCCCACTATTTATCTGAATTGCAGCCTTTGTGAAACCACCAGAAATGCACAGAATAATGAAATCCTGAATGGGGCAGCCCCAGCTGCTCTGGGCACCCTGTGCCAGGGCCTGCCCACCCTCCCAGGGAACAATTCCTTCCCAATATCCCATCCAGCCCTGCCCTCTGGCACTGGGAAGCCATTCCCCCTCATGCTGGCACTCCAGGCCCTGAAAGTTGTGTCTTCAGTTGCAGAGCTGACCTAAACCCAACAGCAAATAGAAGCAGGAAACACTGGCCCTGAGACATCCAGCTCACAGAAGGGAAAACTGGAGGTGAGAGCTGAAGGGCATCACTGGCAGCCCTTTCCCAGCCTTTCCCAGCCCTTCCCAGCCTTTTCCAGCCACCCTGCAGGATAACTGGCACTCAGCCTGCACTGGGAAGGGCTGCTCAGGCAGATCCCACACAGGTAGCTGAGTCCTACATGTGCCATTCTTAAAAAAGGAGGAATAACTGAGCTGAGAAATCTCCCGGAGGAGGCCCCTGAGCTCTGGGAGCTGTGCTTGGCTGAGCGCTGATACTGGGCAGCAGCAATGGGGTGAGTTCTTTTCTGGGTTTCTCCTCCTTGGACGAGCAGGTTGCTCTCTTTTACAAAAAGTAAGAAGGTCTGCTGTTCAAAAGCAGAGAAGTGACAGCAGGATGTTTGGGCTTTGCCATCCTCCACAGGCAGGAGACAATAAAGAAACTATTTTGCTGTTTATACATTGCCCACGGTGCCACAGACGTTGGGGTATCTGCAGGCAAAGTGAAGCCCAATTACCACTATTATTTTTCCTTTGAAAGGAGTGGTTTCCTGACTCAGTAAATCCAGGGCTTTCTTTCATTCTTTCATGCCAAACACAAATACGTCGGGAGAAAACCACGTCTACGAAACGCGCAGCGAAAGAAATGGAAAACAAGCCAAATTTAGATTTTTGCCTGCAGGACAATTGACAAACCACGACGCTTTCCTGGCTTCAAAACAGCTCCTTAGATCACAGGTGGTTGGATTTTAAAGGGTAGAAAGCAAAGCTGTCTCTTTCCAGTGTCTCCTCCGCAGACATCCCTGCTCTGCCGCAGCCTCCTGGCTTTTATGTGTGCCCGGGCAGGGGAGCCTGGCTCCTGTTGCAACACTCTGTTGGACTATAAACCAATGATATTTGCTTTACCTGTGCACTATCTTCCATGCAACAAAACAACATTTACATCTGGGATCAATTTGCTTGAAATTAAAGTGCAGCTGCTATATCTCTTCTGCATCAAAAGTGTGGTGTTAAGGCTATAACGTACAGACAGTTACACATTACTCGGCATTGTAATATTTAGATTTGTGTCATTTTCCATCCGAGGTAAAAAGCATCTTTAAATAAATGAGTGATCTTAGACTACATATTTTATGGGCTGTGTACTCGGCGAGATATATCCACATTTGCACCGTGCATGTTCTGAGCTCCAGTTGCCAACTGCGTGTTTAGGCCTTGAATTTTAATGCTTAAACAAAAACGTGGTGTCGGAATAATTGGGGCTGTGTGCTCAGAAAAGTTCTGCTGTGCTTGTGCAAGAGGGCTGGAGGAGTTTTGGGGGTGTTCTCAGGTAAAAAGTAAATGCAGATATGCTTCCCCTCCTTAAAAGGCTTCGGGGTGACCTAATTGCAGCCTTCCAGTACCTAAAGGGAGCTACAAGAAAGATGGAGAGAGACGATTTACAAGAGCCTGGAGTGCCAGGACAAGGGGGAATGGCTTCAAACTGAGAGTAGGTTTAGATTAGATACTATGAACTAAAGGTTTGGGTGGGATATTGGGATGGAATTCTTCCCTAGAAGGGTGGGCAGGCCCTGGCACAGGGTGCCCAGAGCAGCTGGGGCTGCCCCTGGATCCCTGGCAGTGGCCAAGGCCAGGCTGGACATTGGGGCTGGGAGCAGCCTGGGACAGTGGGAGGTGTCCCTGCCCAGGGGCTGGAAGTGGATGGGCTTTAAGGTCCCTTCCAACCCAACCCATTCCATGATTCTACAGTCTGGTTAACTACAACACACCATTTTCTGATGTCTGGGGTCAATTTGGCTCTGAAGTTTCCAGCCAGTTTTACCCAACACTGCTCCCTCTTAGCTCTGTATTTTAATTCCCCCCCAGATCACCAAATTCAAGCCTGATACTCTCATATTTTTTTACTGCCACTGGCAGGAAACAATTCAAAAGCCCTG
The DNA here is from genome assembly GCF_965178545.1 of Coloeus monedula. Classification (NCBI taxonomy): domain Eukaryota; kingdom Metazoa; phylum Chordata; class Aves; order Passeriformes; family Corvidae; genus Coloeus; species Coloeus monedula. Next base: position 37,526,305 of record NC_138788.1, on the reverse strand, counting down.
AAAACACTGTCCAGGATAAAAGCTACCGGGCAGAGAGCAGGGCAGTAGAGTGAAATCAAGCTCAGTGGTTATGTAGGTCATTTCAAACACAGAATATTCTACCTGAAAGCACAGTATATCAGTTAAGACAAAGCAATGGAAGTGCAGCATTTCCAAGCTATCGCTTCCTCCTGGCAGCTGCAATATTTTGTGTTTCAAGGAGGATGAATCAGGTTTTTCTTGGTAAGTCAGAGGGAGGCTGCAGCCTCCGCTGGGCACTGCTCAACCCCAGCAGATGAGTGGCTGTAGGATCTCTACATCTTCTGCTCCAGCTTTGGCAAAAAAGGACTTTTCCAGAGCAATCCTGCAGTGGCTGACACGACATAAAGCTGTGAAAGACAGGATGCTGCTCATCCAAAAGAGTCAGATTATGTACCTGGACTTCATCCGCTGCCTGGAGAAGAGAGACAACCAATTAGTCCAACACAGCTTCTTTGCCATACCCAGGCTGGAAAACAGATTGAAGGGGTCAGAAACATTCAGAAGGCTCCACATGATCTGACATTTGCCTTGTCACAATTTTCCTGACAACCAGAAGGTTGGAGGCTGTTTGCTGGTCATCGGCAGCGGCGGAACGGGAAGGCTGAGCCGGGGACGAGGAGCTGCTCAATTAACAGCCTGCTCCTCCTCAAAGCAGCCACTTCTTCAGCAACTCAGGGTGGGCTTAGGCTGCTCATTTCGGAGAATAAACAGGCTGTAAACAGCTGTGGGAGTGAACAAACATGTCTGGAGTTTCCAGCCTCCTGATATTGCTGTGCAGAGACGGGGGTGATCTCCAGGCCACGCGACGCTCGGAGGTTCAAACCTCATTCCAGTCCCATCCTCTTCTGCACTCGGTTGTATTTGCCCAATAACCTGCTGCAAAATGCAGTTTAAAGGCTGCAAAATGCAGACTTCCATGGCAAATATACCAGTTTCATTTCAATTTCTGCTTTTATTTTCCAGGTTGATTTTGGCCTCATTTAAATAGAGCTTTAAGCGGAACTACTTCTTTGTGGGGGAAGTTTCTCAGCCTTGGCCATGAGGGTGGGCACTCACCTCATATCTATGTAGATATATAGATATGGATCTATCTATCGTATCTATTTCAGATATAAAACCAGGATAGTTTTTTATTTCCCCATTTCTATTCTTCCCATCCCTCCTGCCACTCATCTGTCACAGCCACATGGGGTCCATCCTCCTCACTTTTGACACAGAAAGTAAAAAGGATAATAGTCCTCAGATCAGAAATTGTGTGTCCTATCAAAAAAAGGACATCTTGATAGGCAGAGATTGAGATTCTCTCTCCTAAACCACGTTTCCTGATCCTGCTCCAAACTGCAGGCATGGAGCTCCTGAAGAGGCTGGATCTCTGCTCATCAGTGGTGGTCTATCTTTTGATCCACTGAGTGGGTGTTTAGGATGGTAATTTTTGGATAAAGGTTTGAAAAAACCCAGCCCAAATAAACCCTTCCAGTGGCAGAAATCCAGCCTTGGTCTGATGTTCAGTCACGGCTTCTGAAAAAGAGGAGTCCCCAGCACACATGGTCTTCTCCCTCCAAATTAATTTATGTATTATATATTTTTATACACTCACTCTATATTATATATTTTAAAATTTATTTGTGTGAAGAAGGCCACATTTCAGAAAGCCTTTCAAAAACAGTAAAAGCCACAACGGCTCAGCCTGAGGGGATGAGTTAAGGCCAAATTTCTGCAGGTTCTAGATAAAATAAAAGGCATTTTCTGTGTGTCCTCGGCACAGCCCTGACCCCACCAGGCCCTTTGGCAGCATGAGGAGCCTCTGCTGGTGTCCCCCGGCTGCCGAGGGCGAGGCTGGGACATGATCTCTGCTGGGTCCCTGCGAATTACAGCGCTGGCCTGTGGGGTCACCTCCCTCTGCTCCTCGGGCTCCTCCTCATTCTGGGGCTGGGGGAGCCAAAGGGGCCGGGGGGCCGGGCACAGGAGCTGCTTTCCAGCCATCCCAGCTGATTACTGAGGCACCATCCATAGTCCAGCTGGGGAACACCAAGTTTGTTACCGCGTCGTCGCGACTCCGTCTGTAAATGATGCTTTGGTGCAGCAGCTCACGCCGCAATGTCCCGCTAATTCCTGCAAACCCCTGAGCCTCCTGAGGGCTCTGCCCGCACAACTCTGGGCCACCTGCACTTTGGGGCAGGTGCTGACCTGGGCCCCTCGTGGGAAAACTTTCTCGGAGTAAAAATTAAAATGGTTTTGCGATCAAATTTTGCTTGTGAGCATTTTGTTCGGACGGGACAAAGGGATTTTTTTTCTGGGCACTATGAAGAAATCATTTCCTCCCACCAGTTATTTTGTCATGTAACTACTGAAAGGCTGCTGTGTGCTCACTGCGCCCCAAAATTCAACCTGCATTTACCATGCTGATTGATGGGAGTTTCAAAAGCACATAACGTGTTTGATTCATGAAGGCAGAAATAAGGACCACGTTTGAGGTTTATGCTTCCCAAAATCAAGGGCCATAATCAACACTGAACCTCCTGGAAAGGCTCAGCCATGAGAACAAAGTTGTAGAATCACAGAATCATGGAATGGTTTGGGTTGGACAGACTCAGAGCCCATCCAGTGCCACGGGCAGGGACACCTCCCACTGTCCCAGGCTGCTCCCAGCCCCAATGTCCAGCCTGGCCTTGGGCACTGCCAGGGATCCAGGGGCAGCCCCAGCTGCTCTGGGCAGTTGACAAAAACAATTCTCCAAACCATCCCAGGCTGCACCAATGGAAATTCAATGGGTTTCCTTTTGCCCTCTGGAGTTTTAAAGATTTGAGTCAAATTTGGACCCAAACCCACTTGGGATTCCCACTCCCGCTGTCCTGCCATGGTGCTCCAGCCCTGGATCTGAGCAGGGCTGGGAGGGGCTGAGCGGAGCCGAATTCCAGATCGACTGAAATGCCCTACTTTGAAGTGAGAGACAAGATTCCGTGTGGAATTAGGTCATCCTGGCGCTCATCGGAAATGAAAATTACATCATCGTGCGGTGGCTCGTCCTCAGATAAAAGGGTTGCAGCTGTTTTCCTCATCAGCTCCCAGCAGCTCTGCGCTCGGGGTCATGCTGAGGGTTATTTTAATTAAACACAACCTCTCCCAGCCAGTCTGACCTCGGCTGGTGCCTAAGTTGGGTTGAGCCCCATCCTGGGGCTGGGCAGAGCCCCTGCACCGGGCTCGACCCTCACCTTCCTCCTTGTTCCTCCCACGCCAACCCAGCGAGCAGGAGCTCCTCTTTAATCTCCCCTGCTGCCATCTGCAGCGAGAATTTCAGCAAAAGAAAAGCAATTCCGCCTCAGACAACACCCCCAGCACTGGACCAGCTGGATGGGCGGCCCTGGCACCTCTCAGCATCCACGGGCAGTGGGAGGGATGGACCAGCACCCCCTTTCCTGCGGGTTGGATGATGATTGATCCAGGAGGAGAGCCCGGCAGGAGTCCCCCACGCTCCCATCTCCTCCAGGAAAACTCGCAGCAACAAATAAAAAGCCCTGTTTAAAATAACTAAATAAGGCACTTAAAGAGGTTTTAAAAATTGATAACTCCACGCACACGGGATCGATCTTAATTACTGCCCAGGTGGAACTTTTTTTTTTTTTTTTTTGTCTTCTGGCTTTTTTCAGCGCAAAAAACCCGAGCCGCCCACGCCAGCCATTAATGAGAAACGTTAAGGGCTTGTTAACAATGTCCTTTCATCAGCCCGAGGTGCTGCCAGCATCCCTCTCACGTCAATTTGCACCTCGTGGTCCAGCTCCTGCATCCCGGCCGCGGCTGATGGAGCGCAGACCCCCGGCTCCGGCCAGGCTGGGCACCTCCTCCGGCCCTGGCTCCGGCCAGGCTGGGCACCTCCTCCGGCCCTGGCTCCGGCCAGGCTGGGCACCTCCTCCGGACCCGGCTCCACATTCCCTCACACGGGACAGGGGCTGCTCTGGATCAGGCTCGGGAGCAGCGCTGGCTCCCCATCCCTGCATCACCCCGGGTGGGCAAGGAGCAAAACGCGGGGGCTGCTCTCCCTTGATCCCCCTGGAGTAATAACTGTGGGAGGAAAAAGGGTTTGGAAGAGTGGGAAAAGGAAATAGAGGATTCGTGTCTGGCTAAAAGTGATGAGCAACAAAAATAAGGGGTACGAAAAGGCAACCACCTGGAGAGCCAAGGTTTGAGGACAGGGAGGGATTAAAGGTTTTGCTAGGACACAGCTTCTGGGAAAAAGAAGAGGAGAGGGAAAAAAAAGTGAAGAAGAGAGGGAAAAAAAGAGAAAAAAGAAAAAAAGACAAAAAAGGAAAAAAGAAAAAACACAAAAAAGGAAAAAAGAAAAAAGAGAAAAAAGGGGGAAAAAAAGAGAAAAAAGAAGAGAAAATAGAAAAAAAAAGAGGGGAAAAAAAAAAAGAAAACCAAAGAGGAATAAAGGAGGAAAAAAAAAGAGAACGGGAGGAATGTCGCTGTTCCCAGGCACACACTCCGTGCGGGTGTTTGTTTCTCACACCCTACACACTTCATTCGAAACCCAACCAACAGCCGGGCCTTTGACAAGCTGCGTTTGCACATCAGCAGCGCCGAAATCTCCTCTCTAATGGCCAGGGAGGGGCTGCCAGGAATATTTGCCATTGTTTTTGAGCCGGCGCAGGGGCGGGGAGCGCAGGGCACGGCCCCTCACACGGCAGCCTCGGAACCTCATTTCTGCTCCATTTCTCCAAGAATATAAAAGCAATGACAATTAAACCTGTAAACGCAATTCTTCGAGGGTTTTTGCATTCCTGGAAGGTTCTTATTGGGAAATTATTCTTGAAATCGTCCCTAAACCTTACAGGATTCCCCTTGGAATGCCATGCTTTAAGTTTTTAAGGGGTTTTCTAAAGGTTTACTCGTTTTTGCGTTTTCTCTAAGGAAGCAGCTTTGCAACACCACCTTTCCCAATAAATAACCACGTTAATACCAAGTCTTTTGAAGCTGGGTGCAACACAGTATTTATAGATAATATAAATTTAAAATAGTGGGGAAAATGATTAAAAGTAGCAATCTGTGATTTTTCTAGAAGAAATAATAATCACAGAAGCACAGAATGGTTTGGGGCAAAAGGGATCTTAAAGAACATAATAGTAATGATGATAATAACAAAAATAATAATAAATGTTAACAGAACAGTTTAAAATCACCACTCCTTATCTGTAACTTAACACAATTTGCACAGTGATGTGTCCTACCAACAACATCAATTCCACTGACAGAAAATATCAATTACCACTTAAAAAAAAGTTCCTGATGCTTGAGAACCGCTTAAAAAAATTAAATGGAAACTTTTAAGGGCCAGATCTTTCTCGTCCCGATCAGATGACTAATTCCTCTAATTCCAAAGACCAGGAAATTTGGGCACATATCTAAAAACGTCCCCACCACGCCAATGAATCGGTTTTCTGTTCAAGATGCCTCCAGTCTGAGCTCATTATGCCGCAAACTCGGCGTGCATGGAAGTGATCTGTAACAATCCTGGAGCCTGGGGCCCTTTCCCATTTGGGATTGATACATGGGGTGGAATCTGCATTTTTCATCCTGGCATCGAACAGTACAACCAGTGTGGCTGCAGTTCTGCTGCAAATCTGATGCAGGAAATACAAGGGAGTCCTTCAAAAGTATTCCCATTTGCCTTGGACTGGCTGCAGAGCCTGTTTGTATGGGGGGAAAAAAAAGGACCCGCTGCAAAATTCAGTTTCTTCCCTGGTCAAGGGCATCTATTTCATTCTAAATGTAATTCTGCCAAAACAAATATTATTTTTGAATCTTTCATTATCCCTGGCCCTGGGAAGGGCTGCAGCAGCGTGCTGGTCCGGGATGCTGCAGGCCAGGATGTGCCATGTGCGTGGCCAGGCTGGATGGGGGCCTGGCAGGGCAGGGGAACCCAATTCCTGGGAAAAAAGCGCAATGCTGGTGCCTGCCAGGGGGCAGGGGGGTTCATTTGTCACACAGAGAGTGCGGGGGTGTTTCATCAGCTCCAGACACTGTCCCCAGCCCCACCCACGGGATGAAGACTCCTGGGCACCTGTGGGGGCAGAGAGTGACCCAACCCCAACCCCAACCCCAACCCCAACCCTGCACCTCCTTGGCGTCGCATTATTTTATCACAACTTTATTTATACACACAATACACGAAATGTGTCTATAGAAATGTATGCACCCACGCCATTTGTCTTCTCTACAGATGCACCCACGCACACACGCACACTCACACGTATTTCATTAATGCCAAACGTGTACTTGGCTGTTGAGGGTTATTTCCGTTCAAAGCCCCCCCAGTCCCTCCCGGTGCCCCCCAGACCCCCCAAACCCGGGGGGACCCGGCCCCGCCGCGCCCTCTGTCGGGCAGCGAGCGAACGGCACCGCCCGTCCCTGTCCCTATAGCGCTGTCCCTGTATCCCTGTATCCCTGTCCCTATAGTCCTGTCCCTGTATCCCTGTCCCTATATCCCTGTCCCTATAGCCCTGTCCCTGTATCCCTGTCCCTGTATCCCTGTCCCTGTCCCTATAGCTCTGTCCCTGTATCCCTGTCCCTGTCCCTATAGCTCTGTCCCTATAGCCCTGTCCCTATATCCCTGTCCCTGTAGCCCTGTCCCTATATCCCTGTCCTTATCCTTGTCCCTGTCCCTATCCCTGTCCCTGTCCCTATCCCTGTCCCTGCCCTTATCCTTGCCCCTATCCCTGTCCCTGTCCCTATATCTGCCCTTATCCTTGCCCCTATCCCTGTTCCTGTCCTTATATCCATGTCCCTATATATCCCTGTCCTTATCCTTGTCCCTATAGCTGTCCTTATATCCCTGTCCCTGTCCTTATCCTTGTCCCTCTCCCTATATCCCTGTCCCTGTCCTTGTCCTTATCCTTGTCCCTATCCCCATCCCTGTCCTTATATCCCTGTCCCTGTCCTTATCCTTGTCCCTATCTCTGTCCCTGCCCCTGCTCCTGCCCCTGCTCCTGCCCCTGCTCCTGTCCATCCCTTCCTGGCTCTGTCCATCCCTGACTTATCCCTGTCTCTGCCCATCCTTGTCCACCTCACCCGTCCCTCTCCATTCCTGACTGGCCCTGCCCCTCTCCCTGTCCATCCCTGCCCATCCCTGTCCCTCTCTATCCCTGCCTGTCCCTGCCCACCCCGAATCTCTGCCTCAGAACAGGATTTCACTCCCAAAGTTGGCTGTTTCCCTGGGAAAGGCGCTACCCACCCCAAACCCAGCTCTCCCCATCCCCGTCCCCACAAAAACTAAGTCACATCCCTGAAAAAACCCAAACACCTGAAAAAAAACCCCCATCGAGGGATGCAAATGTGGGAAAGGTTAAAGTTGACGTTTGCTGCCGCCTGCTTTTGGTGGCAGCATGTATCAGAGATATAAAGAAATAATAAAATACACCCAAACTGTACATATTATAAGGCCATATTTTTATCTCGGGGTTCTGGTGACACGTACAAACCACTTGAGCTTTGCTTCTGTGGTTTATATCGCCACGAGAAACCCTTGATAAAAATACAGCTTTATATTGTACAGTGGGGTATAGTTTATTTTCCCCATATATCACACCCTGTGTTTTATTTATAAACAGACCCAAAGACACTTGCACATGCAAAGCAGTTTTTTTATTGAAGTAATTCCGAGGTATCAATAACCCTGGATTAACTAACGCATTGCCACACAATAATTTTTGGGGGGTAGCAATGGCCTTTCTAAAGAGACATCCATGAAAATATGATAAAACACATAAAAAAATCAGTATTTCCATGTTACAATTTACGATTCCCATACCGGAAATTTCAGCTTCTGGTGGCTCGTACTCGCAGAGAACCTTGCTAAAACCACCTCAAAATTTAGCTTTAATGTCTCTTGAATCCTTCCTACGGAGAGGCTACGGGAAATAAAGCTTTGGGTAACAGAGAAAAACAGAAATCTGAAGGAAAACTCAAATGATAAAGGAATGTGCTGCTGATAAGGAAGCAACTACGATGAGCTTTTCAATATTTTGCTTAATTTGGCGAATCAAACCGCTCATCCAAAATGTACAGTTTTCATCAACACCTCTTCCCCTGTTGATGCAAAAAAAAATATTCCCATCTCCCAGTCCAAAAAGAAAAGGCAGGAATAAGGAATTCAACAGCTGCCTGCTTTTGCATAGATCTCCCTGTGCCCCCCTAACTCCTGTTTAGGTAAAACACCATTTTATGCCCCAAAATGGGGAGGGGGAGCTGGGCAGGGGCGGGCAGGGCCCAGCGTGCCAGGCTGGGCTGCCCCCGCCGCAAGCCAGACGCCTCCTCAGGGGGAAGCTTCCACCTCATATTTGCCACGTCCCTCCCACTCCCTTATCCCTGCTTTAATGGACATTAAAAATAGAACAAAACAGGACTGGAGATGGGAACAAAATCCATGCACAACAGGCCTGGATCGCTGTAGTCATTCTGCTGTAAAATGTAAAAACAAGAAAGGGCAGCCGAGCTGCCTCCCCCAGGACGCATCCCGCTTTTTTAATATAGTGGTGCCACCACACATTTCACTTTGGATGTTGCATTATATTTGTATGTCACTCAAATATTTACCATTTTTCTGAGTTCTGCTGGGTGCTCTGAGAGCTTGTTACAAGCCCAGGAGCCGTGGCTGTGTGGCGTGCCTGGTTAGCGGCCGCATCAACGCGCCAGCTTCTCCTTCTGCAGCTTCTCGTGGGACAGGAGCCACTCCTTCAGCAGGTGTCCCCCTCCGTAGCTGCCGGTGTCCCCGCTGCTGCGGATCACCCGGTGGCACGGGATGATGATGGGGATCTGCAAAACACATAAAAATCCGGGAGGAGCAAAGGGTGAGGCCAAGGGGAACGTGCGGGGAACGCGCCGGGAACAACAGGATGCGGCCCTCGGTGCCCTGGTGGGGTCTGCCACAGGCTGGACTCGATGGGCTTGGTCTTTTCCAGCCTGAATGATGCTGTGGTTCCACGAGTCTATAAATCCAGCACTCTAAAATGCAGGAGCTGTGTGGCACCGGGCTTGCAGGGACACGGAGCAGCCACATCAGGGCCACGCTCCCGGCAGAGCATGAACGGAGCTGATCACCACCCCCGAGATCACCCCAGTTCTTAGGGAAAAAATAGACGTGGACAGGAATTTTAATACATAAAAATGATGTAAAGTCTTTAGAAGGATAAACCTGAGATATTGAACGCCATATATAAAATCTTCCCTGCAGCAGCAGGTTCTGCTGCCCCGTGCCAGCCAAGCCCTCAGTGCCCAGGGCGGGGGGCGATGCCTCACAGACCCAAAATGCACGTGAGGAACTATTTAGATGGGATACTGGGAAGGAATTGTTCCCTGGGAGGGTGGGCAGGCCCTGGCACAGGGTGCCCAGAGCAGCTGGGGCTGCCCCTGGATCCCTGGCAGTGCCCAAGGCCAGGCTGGACATTGGGGCTGGGAGCAGCCTGGGGCAGTGGGAGGTGTCCCTGCCCATGGCAGGGCTGGCACTGGGTGGGCTTTGAGGTCCCTTCCATTCCAGGATTCCATGATCATCCCAGGATTAGAGGGCTTCTGGGAAAATACAGATTACTGAGAAGGGATCCCAGTGCCTCGGCTCCCTGGCAGATCCTCAGTGCAGCACCTCCACTTGTACCCCAGAGAAATTCTCTGGAAGACCAAGGCACCATTTATTATTTAGCAGCAAGTCAATCCAAAATGGGTTATGAATTTTTAAAACATCCAACAGGAGAAGTTTCACTCCGACCTAACCAATTCTAAGAACTCTTTTTCCCCCCCTCTCTGCCTTCTACTCCCTATCATTTACAACCACACGACACAGATTCTGCAAAATCAATGCCAGAAGTTACATAATGGACTGATAATGCAGAGAAGAACATAAATGTGGGGCTTTTTTTTTTATTTTTTTATTACAGGTGATTATCATAGCTGAAGTACACACCATAAAAACTGCAATACATCATCTCTAATCACGGGTGTGTTTTGGTAACTGCATAATAATGGCATTGCAACGGTGGAGCTGGGACAGCAGTAACTCACCCAAAAGGGCAGTTCTCACAAATCTGGATACTTCAAGTCAAAAATTGTAATTTATTTCTAAGCAGACACACAGACAAATTACACACTTTACCCTGACTCATTTTAATCCCATTTAATCACTACAGTTCAAGCACTGTGGTATATTTGAGCCAAAGTAGCTGAAGAGCTTCTGGCTAGACCATAAATTGAGAGGGTTTTATTTTTGGGGTGTTCCTTCAGTTTTCCTAACTGTTTTCAATGCCTGAAATTTAAAATCTTAATCTCAGCCCACATTAAATGGGAATAAACACAGGTGCTTATTGTTGATCAAGGTTTAAGTAAAAAATGCTTCCAGTATCTGCTTTATCTGGAGGTGGCAATGCCCCACGTGATTCAGGCATCTGTGACAACTCCAGTGAGCACCAGTAAAAGCTTTGCTCCATGCCAGGCCATCCCACAGTTGCTTTATGACTTCTTCAAAGAAATTGTGGTTTTTTTTGCAAGTGTTTTTCTGTTTCAGGGTTTCTCTGCCTTTACACTCCCTGCAGTTACTGCAGGAGGCTTGGCTTGACAAAGCCATAATAATACACTGTAGAACATCTCTGAGGTTCATTTGCAGTTCTTTAAAAATACACACAGTGAAGCAGCAGATTTTGGTGGTAAGGTTATAAATCTCGGTGGAGAAAAAAAAAAAAAAGGACTTTGTTTTCAAGTGTGGGGTCTTGGATGATCCCTGGGTGGGTGCAGGACCCGTTCACAGCACAGGGAAATGGGGCTGAGCTGCTCACCACCAAGCGAAAAAGAGGAGGGATGAAATAAATGCCACTTTTTTCCATGCCCAAACCAAAGAATTCCATGCTGAGATTGTCCCAACACAAGCACCCACCCGTCACCCTCCACAGCTCTGGATGTAGAAGTGGTACAAAGACCACACCAGCATTGCAATTTAAAAATATTGAATATTGCTTCAGTTTGGCTTAATTGTGGTGACAACGTTCAGCCTACTAAAATAATTAAACCTGCTAAAATTTATTAGGGCCCTAAGGACATTTTAGAGGGAGAACTACCCTAGTCTGGAGCTTTAATGCCTCAGCTACATTTAATGTAATTTTTATCAATAACCAAGCAGCTCATAATATTATAGTGCTGCTGAAATCTTCATGCTGTGAAATCTAATTCTTCTACTCCACGAATCCATCACACACACAGCCCCTACCTCAAACGCTATAAAACTTCCAAACCCAGAGATTTGTATCCAACAAAAAAATAACATGAAGGAGCCCTCGGATCGATGCTGGAGTCCCTCTGATTCGGGCACCAGCTGAATATTTTCTCCAACTTCGCTTTTGTTCTTCTGGGTAGAGGCCCACAAGGGAAAGAGCTTGTTTTCACTCGCAGCCTCATCAATACCTAAATCCTGGTGAACAAGTGACACTGAGAAGCTGTAATCAATAGCTCCCTGTGCGTTTTTTCTTCTGGTCAAATGGTTCAGCACTACTGACAGCCCTGACACTCGGAACATGATGCTAAATCTTTATCAACAGCCATCTGGGTGAGTGGCAGAACAAGGCTGGGCCGGTCATTAATGCTCATGGCGATCTGTGAATAAACCAACTCCTCCAGAATGCGTTTGTTCAGGGAAAAAAGGTGGGGGGAAAACTCCCTGCCCATGGGATTGATCACTCTGAACTGCATTTAGCAAGTTCTGGTGCTCTGGTCGTTCCCAGTGTTCAGTTTGAGGCGAGGGAACCGTCCCATGGCACAGCTGAAGGTCTGGAGAGCTCCTGAATCTGCCTGGAGCAGCCAGGCCATAATGGAAACAGCTGAGGTATCACATTGAGACACACTCAGCAAAAAAGAGTCTTGTGGTTTGCTCATGTCACAGAATCCCAGACTGGCTTGGGCTGGAAGGGATCTTACAGATGATCCAGTTCCACCCTCTGCTTTTTCTCCCCCTCTTCCCCAGCAGAAACAAATCCTGTGATGTGACCCAAGGTGGGTCCCAGGTTATCACCAGCCACCAAAGGCAGTGAAGATGTTAGGAATGAAAATATTAGGAGAAGGTTCTTCCCCCAGAGGGTGCTGGGCACTGCCCAGGCTCCCCAGGGAATGGGCACGGCCCCGAGGCTGCCAGAGCTCCAGGAGCGTTGGGACAGCGCTGCCAGGGATGCCCAGGGTGGGAGTGTTGGGGGGTCTGGGCAGGGCCAGGGGCTGGATCCATGATCCCCGTGGGTCCCTTCCAGCTCAGGACATTCCATGATTCCATGAATGAGCACACAGGTCCTTCTATGTGTCCACAACGGTTCAGATCCACCCTTCACAATCTTCTCACAAGTGCACGACTGCTCCCCCAATGCTAAATACATTTTGCCTGAATATCCATGATGTAGCTCAATATTATATCCATGACTCAGGATGGATTGATGTAATACCCCTGATTTAGGACAGACTGATACCAGCACCAGGCTGTGCCCCTGGCTGGGGTGAGCCCAAGGAGCAGCACAGTTGCAGAGGGCACAAACCCAGCGCAGGCAGCTCTGAGTGCCGTGATCAGACCGCTGAAGACATCTTATTTAAGGCACAGAGCACTCATTTAGGATGGCCTTGGACTAATCAGCCCAACATTCTCCATTTCCCATGAGCCTCTGTGATTTCTTCTTGATCCTCCTCTACCAGTCTAATGAGATTTTTAATTGAACTTTATGGGTTCCCTTTGAGGACCACAGACCTTGCAATCAGTGTGAACCACAGCAAACTCCGGGAAGTTTCTCCTGCGAAAGGTGAGCCATCCCCACCCTGTCCTGGGCATAAACTGAGGCAGCTGCTGCTGGCACCTCTTCCACCTTCTCCTAAAGCTGAAGGTCAGCCCATGAATTATGTGAAGCACCCCAGCTTCCAGGGGAAACCTGTGGGATGTACACTGCCCAAACTAAAGACCAAGCCTTGATTTGTAGGAGGGAGAAACAGGCTGGTATCTGGTGGAGAAAGGTGAGATTTGTGATTTTATCCAAGTGTTTGAGGGATGATGTGGGATGCTCGGCTCAGGGTTATTTCAAAGGGTCCTTTTTCCTGGTACTACCACTCTCACTAAATCTGGTTTATCACAAATCCATCTAACACTACCCCAGGCTGCTCCAAGCCCCACCCAACCTGGCCTTGAGCACTTCCAGGGATGGCTTTGGGGTTTGGACTGAGGGTTTAGACCCTGGGTGGTTACTGAGGAATCTCTGACCTCCCGTGTTGTTTTCACACTGGTCCTCTCAGTATTTTCTTTAATAACATTTGTATGAGGCTGCAACGTAGAGGAGTTGCAAATTGGGTCAGAAAATCTGTTTTCGCAAGAGTTGATGGCTTTATATATAGAACTAACAAAGGTGAGGGGGTTTTCTGCAGTGCCACAATTTATCTTTATATTTCACCTCATGCATAAAATCCGTGTGCATTACGCACAGCCAACCTGCACAGGATGGCTCACAGGTGAAGGACCAGGGAGACATTTCTGTGGGAAATACGAGGAGCAGTGAACAGTTGCTCACACTGAAGTGCAAAAGGACGATGTGTGTGTGTGTGTTTGCACGTGGAATATGGATGGAATTTCAGATTACCTCCAGGAGATGAGCACTGGCAAAATTGTGGTTTGCGATGGGCAGGACTCTCATTATAGTACTGATTTTTTTTTTTTTTTTAATCATCAGCTTTCTGTGATGAAATATTGAGGTGGTATTATATTAATACAGCTCTTTTTCCCTACAGCTATACATTATTATCTATAACTATCGCTTAAAAATTTTCTGCTGGGGACAGAAACCACTGCGGCCACGGTATGGGCTGGGAAATGGCAATAATAACTAGGACCCCATTTAAAAAAACTGCAGTAGCTTTGCTGTATATTTTCAGAACTATTTTCATCCTTCCTCACAGGGGAAAAAGCAGGAATTTTCACACCACAACCTGCTGTTACCGCTACTTTGGATGCTGCTGCTCCACTGCAGCCTGAGGGCAAAGCTGGGTACATTTCTAGGCAATAGCAATTACATCTCCTTTTGCACAACGCTGGATTGTTATTCTTTGAGAACTGTTTCCTGCAGGTTTGCATCGGATTGCCTCATCTTAATGTACACCAGATTATAGTGGAAAGCATTCCATCATATTAAAATAGTTTGTATTGTCAAGTACAATGTGGGGCATTGACAAAACGCTGCTCTGTGCTGCTTATAGGAGCTGCTTCAGAGGGAGATCTGATGGATGCTGGAAATACCAGGGTGGCCATACAGCCCAACCCCACAAGGACTTGTGTGGGTCTCCCTGGCTGGGTGCTACCCATGGGGAACTGTGCAATAAGATGGCCTTTAAGGTCCCTTCCAACTTGAATTGTTCTGGGGTTCTGTGACCCTGTGGCTTTAGGGAATTGAGCTGCTCCTCAAACAGTGCAGGTCCACCCATCTGAGCCCCCAAACCCTGCCAGCCAGGATGGGGCTGATCCCAACCCAGGCACACCGGGACACAGCACCCACTGAACCACACATCAGCTTCAGACACCAGCCTGGGTGACTCAGGTGCATGAATACACCTGAAAAGCTACACCCAGATGAAGAAAAGGGAAAGATAATTACTGGGGAAACGGACAGAGATCAATTAGTGTAACATAATGTTTTTCCAAAATCCACAGGCCTAACCCAGAGTGCTGCTCTCTCCAGCTGGTTTGGGTTAGAACTCACCTCCAGAATTCCAGACTGGTTTGGGCTGGAAGGGACCTTAGAGCTCATCCCATTCCACCCCCTGCCATGGGCAGGGACACCTTCCACTAGCCCAGGGTGCTCCTGGCCTTGTTTTCAGAATCATATTTATGCCAGAGTGGATGGACTGTTTTTAACGCGACCAGAACCACTCATAACCTGCCAAATAAGGTCCATGTGGAAGACAAAAGACTTCCCTGACCTAAAAATACATAAGAAAGTTTGAGAACAACGAACTGTGCAGAGGCTGGTGAGTAACAGAAGTGCTTCTCTTCCCAACCCAACACCATAAGTGGTAGGGCATAAATCACTCTAATCTGGGCTGTGCATTAGTGCTGATTAAAAACATTTATTCCTCATGGCAGACCAGGTTTCAGAGCAGATAAATTTAATTTAATGACATTCAGCCCGCAGAGCTCTCTAAATCCAGCATCTCCCACCAGCTTGGGCTGGAAGGTGCCGTGGACTCACCGGGTTGCTCCTCATGGCTCCTCCCACGGCTCTGGCTGCTCGGCTGTTGCCAGCAAGATCTGCCAGCTGCTTGTAGGAAACGGCCTCCCCAAACTTCACATCGTTCAGCAGGGTCCACAGCACCTGCCTGGTGAAGGAGTCTGCAAGGCAAAGGGAGGGAGTGCTGCTTGACTGCAGAAATCAGGATGAAACAGTCAAAAACCCCAACGCCAAGAGAGGCTCAATGGCAGTTTTCCAGTTTAAACTGGAGCAGCCCCGTGCACTGTCCTGTTATTGTGCCCTGTATGACTACATTTAAATGCATGATTATCAGAGAGAGCGCTTGGAGTAACCGATCACTATAAAAAAGGGATTTAAGGCTTTGATTTTCCTCTATTTTTAATTTGCTTCGAGTACAATTATCCTGTTAACTCGTACAATGTGGTTTTTCCCATTAAATCGGCGGAGTACAAATTAGCATAGAGTCAAATTAAAAGGGAAAGGAATAAGTGGCTGTACCTATCTGACAAAGGCCTGGCATCTCCAGCTAATTTCCAACTTCAGCTGGGACGCGGCAGAGACGCCCTAGAGCCAGCGCTCTCCGAATTACCCCGGCTGGCTGCGCTCCGTCGTGGAGACCCCCGAGCTACTGCTCAGCCCTGCACACACTGCCAAGTGGAAGGACTGGCTGTGACCTTGAACGTCCTGCACATCCTTGGTGATACAGGGGGAAAAGAAAATGTAATGTGTCGGCCGTTATTTTAATTTCAGTTCGGCAGCAAATTGCTTTAAGCGTTCCAATTGCTGAAATAATGAACAAGCAAATGCATTAGGAGCTGCTTTCTTCGGCATCTCAGGGTGTTACCCAGCTCAGGATTGTTTTGAGGAAGGAAAAGGGACAGTCCTGTTTGGATTTGAGTTGGGTTGAACACCTCTTGCTCTTCCAAGGCACTCGGAAAAGCTTTGAAGAGCTAACTCGTGGATAACTTACTGAGAGGAGTGAGCTGGTGACTGAAAAAGGGAAAAAAAAGGAGAAGAGACCCCTTCCCCCAGCTGAGAGCCTCAGCCTCCTGCTCTGGCAAAGAAACAAACTGATTAAAACCATTTTCTTTCTTTAGTTGTCAAAAAAGACATTGATTACCTTCTGTAGGAAGGTAAAGAAATGTGATTTTGTTCTTAAAGGAAACCCATACGGCGTTATGTGTGTGTTAAATAATAAAAATCACTTCTTAACTGAAGGGAATGATAATCACTTCATTGAAAAAATCTGTTTAGTCTTTATTATAACATTAAGCAAATTAAACATCAGCATAATCCAGGTGATACGAGAAAAGGGTCATCAAAGAAATTAACTTTGTTGTTCATTAATTTACATGGATTAGTAGAGGGCAAAGAGATAGCAAATCTGCTCTAGTTTTTTATGATATAATTTCAAACTGTACACCATTTGTGGCAGTAGGGTGACTTTGGGGTTAATCAGACTGATTTGTCCTTTTAATTGCTTTCTATTCAAAGAAAATTCATTAGATAATGTTCTCTTCAAAATTCATGAATCAATTTAACTGAAGAAACCACATTAACAGCTTTGGGTTCATTAGCACAAGCAGTTGTGTTACTGGCTGATTGCTACGAGGGTTTCCTTAGGCAAACAGATTTTGTTTACTGTGATTCCTTCAGAAAGGTTTATTTCAAACCAAATTGGTCCTCACTATTTTTTTAACCTTTTTAATCTGGCAGGATTAGCTTTAACCCCCCTGCTCAGGGGTCCTGGGGATGCCTTGATGGCATCTTTTAAACAACCAACACCCAGTGCAGAAAATCCCCTTCTTACCCTCAGTTTTGGCAGGTTGGGATGGGATGGAGCTGAAACTTCTGGGAACCTGCTGGAATCAGGGAGAAAAGGGAACAAAGTGCATCTGGACACGGAGCAGCTGAGGGAGGATGGGGCAGCTCCAGAGCCCCCAGCACCAGAGTGCCTCGTGATGCCCAAACTCCCGAGGATGGGCTGACACAGGGACACAGATTATCCTCCTCTCACAGACAGGGGCACAGATTATCCACTTGCCAGAGCCACTGCACATTTGTCATGGCAGAAGATGCCCTGCCTCTGCTCCCACATGAAACACTCGTGAAGTTAAGAGTTCAAAAGAATGAAATATTTAGCGATCATGCACATCATGTTGGAAATGTATCTGAAAACTCAATTTCATCCTGTGGGGAGCAAATGCATTAATTAGTTTAAGCAGCTCGAAGAGACAGTGCCAAATACTGTTATTAAACTGTCTGCAAGTGTGAGTGCCTGTGAGCACAACCTGCCCAAATGAGATGGCTGAACTTTCCCCAATTTTCACCGTGTGCCAAGGTTTTATGCTGTTAAATCTCGTTATAAAAGGCTGTAAAATCCCCACATAAAAATGAACACACAGGAATTCTCTGGTTCCACAAGAATTTGATGTCCTGGGGAGGCCGATGCCAGCGGAGCCACGGCTGAACTGAACCACGACTGGCAGCACCACGAGGTTTTGTCCTTCCTGTGCCCCCACCTGCACGTGGTGTCAGCAAACCCCCCCTCCAGGTGACCCCTGACCATCCAGTGCCAACCCCAGCTGCTCTGGGCACCCTGTGCCAGGGCCTGCCCACCCTCCCAGGGAAGAATATTTACAGGTAAATTGTAAGTTCCAAGAAAGGACCTACCCTGAACCTGCTGTTGATGCCTAAATCTCCAAGGTCCCTCCTAACAGCCCACTGGACCTTAATTCTCCATACAAACATGTTAAATCCATGGGGATAATGGAGAGAAAATCAATTTTACTTGAACACCAGCTGTATCATAACTTTTAACAGTGTAATTGAAGGTGGTAATTAGTCCAAAGAAGTAAAATCATACACTTCCAACTAATAATCACAGAATTATGGAATGGTCTGGGTTGGAAGGGACCTTAAAGATCATCTCATTCCACGCCCTGCCATGGGCAGGGACACCTTCCACCAGACAATGTGTTTGTATCTCATCTCTAACAAACATTTTTGGTGTTGGTGAGGGGCTCAGTCCTTCAGGACTCAGGATGGATGAGGGAAGAGCAGAGGGACCAGTGCTAGTCCCTTCCTGCCCCCTCTGTATCTCCCCACACAGATCTTGGGGCCAGAGAGCTTCCAAAAACCCCACAGCTTCACTTTCCATCCTTTTTAATCTCTTTGATTAGGAGGAATTAAAGACAGCCTGTTTTTTTTTCCTCCCCCTCAACACTGATTGCTGGGAATGTTAGTTTTTGTTTGTCATGTTGGTTTATTTTTGTGTGGGTTTTTTTTTTCTTTTCTTTTCTTTTTGTTTGTTTGTTTTCCCCCCAGAGTTTTGCAAATGCAAAGACAGTTATAAACACTTGTTCCTCCTCAGCAGCT
Source organism: Coloeus monedula (assembly GCF_965178545.1). Taxonomy (NCBI): domain Eukaryota; kingdom Metazoa; phylum Chordata; class Aves; order Passeriformes; family Corvidae; genus Coloeus; species Coloeus monedula. Next base: position 37,507,673 of record NC_138788.1, on the reverse strand, counting down.
CTTTCACAGCCTGCCTGGGGTACTACACAGACAACTCTTCTTGTTGGTTTTTTTCACTTATTGGTTTTCACTCTTATTACTATTAGTAAGGAAAACCCTCGAACATTCAAGCACAACAGTTCAAAAATACCCAAATCTGTCTAGAAAACAGCAGTTCCCCCTGCAGCAGCAGCTTCCACCTAAGCCAGAAAACTCAAATTGGCTCTGGGATCCGGGAAGAACAGATTCACACTCAAATTGCAGAACTTTCACTGACACCAAGCAATGGTATGAACAATGAATCCAAGCAAGAAAACGTATTTTTAGCAATTTTGAGCTTTCTTTACTATTAAAGCCATGTTAAACCTGCCACCCTGTCCCAGACTGACCTAGCAAGTGACAGGTGGAGAGATAATTGTTTAATTCAAACATTTTGCTCTTGTTGAGGCACTTCCCATCCCTGGCAGTGTCCAAGGCCAGGCTGGACATTGGGGCTGGGAGCAGCCTGGGACAGTGGGAGGTGTCCCTGCCATGGCAGGGGTGGCACTGGATGGGCTTTGAGGTCCCTTCCCACCCAAACCAGGCTGTGATCCCAAGAAATACCAGGCACTTTTATTAAGCTTTTATGTATTGCCTATGCATGTATGTTTGCAAAATCTCCTGCAATAGAGCAGAAATACAACTGTAATGTATAAACTTGTTGTCTGTCTGTATCACTTCAGTGAAAAATGGACCAAAACGCGTCCTTTTAACACCTCTAACATCCAGGCTGGCTCACACTGAGTGTGAGCTACATTAAAACCCAATTAATGGGAGCTGTTCCCGATCTGTGGTTTAACACAGTTTTACACACGGTTCCCTTCAGATTTCTGAGGGGGTTGTGGGGCCAAATTCTATCCTTAGAAGCAAGGAACACTCCCTGGAGCTCATCCAGCAGTATTTCTGCAGGTTAAACTGCCTGGAAGGCGGCGGGTGTTTAACTCGAGCAGTAACTGATATTCTGACCCATTTTTTACACAATACCCTCAATAGCAGTTTACTACAACTTGCAAGAGCAGGTGTAATTTTCCAGCTGATGGAAATGAGGAGTTGGATGCTGAGCAGCAGCCCTTGGACCTCGCTGTCCATGGGAACTCCCCCGTACTCCCACTCCCAAACCCAAACCCAAACAAGGCTTTGCACAAATCACGACTCCTTCAACATCAGCAGCTCCAGCTAAGCTGAACATTCACACCAGGACACTCCTGGACAGGCTGGGGTTGGATTTGGGAGTCTGTGGATGGAGGAATTGCAAAGCACTTGCCAAGTCCCTGCTGGTTGCCGCAGCACTCCTTGGCAGGTGGTTTGTGAGGCTCGGAGCAGCCCTGGTGTGGTTCCACCAAGAAGCCACCTGATTATCCCCTGACCTGCGATTGCTCCAGGAGAGGAGAACAAATGCTCTGGA
>NC_138788.1:37476250-37501250 GCF_965178545.1 Coloeus monedula | reverse complement strand
ACACCACGCACCAGCTCAGCTGCAATTTCTAAGTGACTGGGCCAGAAAATTAAATTTCTGCTTTCCCATTCAAGATAGAAATAAATGAGGGACTTGTCTCTATTCCTCTTTGTCAGGGAGCTGGGGCTCACCAAGAACTTCACCTGGGCAGCTTCGAAATTCTCCTCATCAGCTGCACCTTGCAGACAGAGCTTGAGAGCTGAGCTGTGCTCCCTCATGGCCCGTGTGACAAGAGGCCACCACTGGCCAGCACCTGACTCAAAATTCAGAAATTCCTGGTGGTGCACACTGAATGCAACTCCTGGTCCCACCTCTACCCTCTTCTTCCCCTCCTTTCTTGGAATTCTTGTTTTTGCCTGGGAAGGTCTCTCCTCTCCTTCTCCAGAGGAAATAACAAAAATTAAACTGAATTTACCTAAATCTGCATTGTCGGAACTCAACAAAAATGCAGCTTCCCAGGTTCCAGCTCTTCTGACTTGTCCTGCTAATGAGACACACAAACATGCCCACAGCTCCTAAATAAATCAGAGGAGATGCTGTTTCCTAATTACACTGATGGGCAGGCAGGACCATCTGGTTACAGTTAAGACTGGGACAAACAGGGAGAAAACTCCCCAGGATTTATGCTGCAAGTGTCATTCCAATACTAATGAATCCAAAATACAAGGTGAAGAGAAAGGATTCAATGCTCACACACCTGATAAGGCACAATTTCCAATTCATCCCTCTCAATTAAGCTCACTAACATCAACATTTCCAACTCAACAGGACCTTCAGTTTGAGGTCTTGGTCAGGATCATCAACTAAACCTGGGAGTGCAAAACTGGGCAGCAAAATTGGGCATGAATTGGGCAAACTGGGAGAAATAAAGCGACAAACCATCACAAGGACCTCGAATCCCACCTCAGGACATAAAATCCAGAACCACCACAAAGGAAGTGAGAGATGTGGGCTCTCAAATTCATTGATATGTCCTACAAGATTATTCATCATTGCAGGGCTCTAACAGCTCCCATGATGAAAGGAAAGGAAAGGAAAGGAAAGGAAAGGAAAGGAAAGGAAAGGAAAGGAAAGGAAAGGAAAGGAAAGGAAAGGAAAGGAAAGGAAAGGAAAGGAAAGGAAAGGAAAGGAAAGGAAAGGAAAGGAAAGGAAAGGAAAGGAAAGGAAGGAATTCGGAAGGAAGGAAGGAATTCGGAAGGAATTCGGAAGGAAGGAAGGAAGGAATTCGGAAGGAAGGAAGGAATTCGGAAGGAATTCGGAAGGAAGGAAGGAAGGAAGGAAGGAAGGAAGGAAGGAAGGAAGGAAGGAAGGAAGGAAGGAAGGAAGGAAAGAAGGAAGAAAAAAAGAAGAAGAGAAAAAAAGAAAATGAACAAAGGCTGGAGAGGGACTGGGGACAAGGCATGGAGGGACAGGACCCAGGGAATGGCTTCCCAGTGCCAGAGGGCAGGGCTGGATGGGAGATTGGGCAGGAATTGTTCCCTGGGAGGGTGGGCAGGCCCTGGCACAGGGTGCCCAGAGCAGCTGGGGCTGCCCCTGGATCCCTGGCAGTGGCCAAGGCCAGGCTGGACATTGGGGCTGGGAGCAGCCTGGGACAGTGGGAGGTGTCCCTGCCCATGGCAGGGCTGGCACTGGATGGGCTTTGAGGTCCCTTCTACCCAAACCAGTCTGGGATTCTATGAAAGCGGAATAAATCCATGAATTTTCACATCAGCTTGTGTAAAACTGATTTTGCAAACTCGAATTTGTTTTATCATCCTACAAGCACAGGGATATTTCTTCTCCCAGACCACAACATCGTGTGCTACGTATTTGGAATGTTATACAGATTTGGAACTAGAGGATCTTGAAGTTCCCTTCCAGTCCAAGACATTCAGCCAGAAGGAATCCCTTGCATCCCCCACGTACCTCCACAAACCTCTTCTACATCCACTCGGGGAACAGGGCAACACCAAGCCAGCTTATTTGGGAGAAAGGAAACATTAATTCTCTGCAAACCTTTGACCACACTGGGTCACCACTGGATTACTCAGAACAGGTAGCCTGATGTTCTCCTCCAGGAAGGCTGATGGCAGAGGAGGTTGGGAGGCACCAGCATCTCTCCTCTGTCTTTCCCTGCTTCCCACAGAATCACTTTTTCTCTGTAATTCCACTTAGAGTTACACTGATGAGGTGTTTTTACCGTTTCATTTCTCAGCACGGCCCCAAATATCCATTCCCAAAGGACTCTGGATCAAGAAATCTGCACCCTCAGTTGCTTTGTGAAGATCCTGTTGCCAAAGATAACCTGGCCTAGAAAATTAATATATGAAACATGCAATGCAAATGGGCTCCACTACGTGAATAAAGTGTAAGATCCTCGCTGGGCTAAAAAAGGAACAGCAAATTCTTCAGCTTTCTGTAAGTTCCTTTGTAAATGTGCACATTAAAAATAATACTCATTAAAGGGCTTAAATGCAATAAAATGGAACTATTTCCTCACTGCATACAAATGAAGTCAGTATCAAAGTACTTCTTTTTACTTGTATTTATTATTGAGTTATAAATACCTAACGAATGGAGCTAAGATGTACACAGCACTTTCCAAACTAATTCACAACGTCCTTCCAAGAATGCAGCAACAGTAAATAATTCCCAGAATCTTCTGGCTTCCATCTCAAAGTTAAGGTGTACTTTTTCTTTCTTTTTTCTTTTCAGGAGTATGTATTTAAGCAGCCAACAAAACAACTGGGAAGAGGTAAAGTGTGATCCCATGAAGTCACTCAGCCTCTTGACTGATGCTGGTGCCATCACACAGGACTGCTTAAATGAACTGCAACTGGAATTCCCGAGATCCAAATTATTTAAACAGACATCCTGGAAGCAAACAGAGGAGCAGTCCTACCAGTGACCCCTGATGGGATTTCAGAGACTCGAGGTTGCTCAACTGACAGGCAGCCCTAAAATCTGTGCCTTGCTTGGAGGAAGTTTCTGCCAGGAGAGGAGGAGTCTGCAAAGGCACAGGCAGAAATTTGGGTTACTTGGGGCATGAGAAGCAGCTGGGGTTGGGGAAACACCCCAGTCCTGCACCTATTAAAGAATGATCTGATTTTCCAAAGCATCTAAAGAATATTACAGGGATTTTACTCAGTTGGTAAGGTTAATAATCACACGTTTACCTGATGCAACAGCCCCATTATTTTACATAAACTTGCAGCATCAGGAAATTCCTCCTCCTGCTTCGCAAGCTGCCACAAAAAAGAGGCTGCTCTTCATCCCGTGCTCTCCTGCCAAACCCAATGAAGTCAGCACAGGCACAACATGTTTATACAACATTAAGGGTTCACGTTAAGCTGAAAGCAAGGAGGAAATTTGACTTTCAGATTGACAAATGAAGAGTGCTCGTGTATTCTGGAGTCTGCAACAAAGGAGCCGGTTGTGTTCTCGCCCACCGCGAATCCCTAACAAACCCTCCTCCCTGGAAGGATGGTCAGAGCTAAGGTCACAGCACCCTCCATCTGCATTTCAGATCTTGACTTTTGTTGGCTTTACTACTTCTTTTGGCATTAAATATGAATGATGCTCCCCGAAACATTTGGAACATTAATTATAAGGAAATAAAGGTAGGGAAGCGTAGGGCTCCGGTCATTGTTCACCTACGGAACGACAACCAGGAGCTTCCAGCAAAGTGCTAAAATATAAAAGGGCCATGTTCATTCATGTATTGGTCCAAGCTGCAGCACTGTAAAGTACATCAAAAGGTGTTAATGGTTTCAATATTTATCTGCTGCAGGGAAGCACTCTAAAAAGAAGACAGAAAAAAATTTCTGCTAATGGCTGTGTCTCTCCATTAAAATGAAAAGCTTAATGCATCTTATAATCAGAGGACAATTTGCAAATCATTAAGAGAAATGTAAAATTCCATTAAAATACAAATCAAGAGTCCCTCACTGGACTAATAATCTTTTTGATATTATTTTGCATTTCACTATTTCTGTTCCCAATATCCAGGCACCACAAATGATCAGTTCTTGAACATGCTATTTACCACAGCCTACTTCTTTAACGAGAGACTGAGAGAAGTATAATCTGCTATTCAGAGCAGGTACTAATGAAGAATTCCATATATTCTGAAATTTAATTAAAACCCCAAAGATTTCAAATTAGATGCAATTTGAAATGCCTGGGGCAGAAATACATGCACTTGCGTGGCAAGGGTATCACGCTGAAAGTTGATACCGTAATTGGTCTTGATGTATTTTTGTGTTGCCAGGCTGAAGCACAGAACTCATAACCATATAAAAATTCTCTGTAGATTACCTGCTCATTGAAAATGCCATCACTCAGGTAGTTCTCTACTAAATTACCATGCTACTAAAATGCACAAAGTGATTCGAAGAGAAGAGTGGCACAGCTGGTCGACGCTGCCAATGAGTTATGCATGCGTCGACGCTGCCTTTTTTCTTAGTAAAATATGCTCAGTTGAATATTAAAATATAATTGGCATTCAACCTAAGTAGCTTAAGCCATTTTGTTATCTTCTTTTAAACCGATTTGGCTCCTCCACAGTTATTTTCAAGGATGCGATTCACAAACTAATGACACCATCACATTCAGCTAGATTTGTACTATTCTACATTTGTCATAAATAGGGACAATTTCTACAGCCTTCTAGGGATGTCCTTTAATACTGGCTCCTCTTGAACATCAAAGGCCCAATTCATGGGGAAAAAAGAAAGAAAGGGAAAAAAAGGGAGTATGCCATTTATGTTGTGCTTGCATATTTTATTCTGGGAAGAGTGCGGGATGCAAATTTCTAGTGAAAAGTGTGTTTTTCCACTTAAGTGAGTCCTTGTTTCTCCCACAATAAAATGGTCAGCAAACAAACTGGTCAGGAGATGTGGCAAAACATCTTGAAAATGGGTCAGAAAGGGGCATCCTTAGGTCAAGCAGCAGCAAAATACCTTTATTGTAACATTTTTTCCCTCAGATGAATTTATTTATGTGCCCCTAATATAAGGGCTGTCAGAAATGTCACTATATCGTCATTTCCTGAAAAAAAATTAACAATATTACTTAGAAACAAGGTGCCCACCATAGTAACAGTCCCATTAAGCACATTACCTTTGAAACACCAAACAGGTTAAGTGTATATGACTATTGATGATATTTCCCATCAATACAGGGTTTTAAGTAAACTTGCCTGAAAGTTCATTAATAAAACGGGTGTGGGAGGCTGTATTTATAAAATCCTTTCCTTTTATCTTGATTGCATGGGTTTTTATTAAGGAGGGGTGCAAAGGTTACGTGGGGCTGCATGTGTGGCAAACCAGCCAACAAATCAAAGGAAAAATGAATTAAATTAAACTTATTCCTCACAGGTCTGCAATGAGAGCAGGTGCTGAGGTCTGGGGCTCCGGGTGAAGATGATGAGCACATGACTCTGGATAAAAAAGTCATTTTCCTACACTGGTGGGGTTTTTCCACCTTCAATTCTTACCTTTTAATCTGAATCTCATATACAAGCAGCAATGTCAAAAGTTACCAGGTTGGTCAAAATGTTTCTTAGATCAGGGTCAACTGATTCCCTTTATTTCACGGGGAGAAAAGAGATGTGATTTTGAGCAAATTCACTTTATAAAGAAGCCTCACACACCGGCGGCTTTTAGAGCTGCTGATTTCAGAGTCAAGCTGCCCTGACTTTGGTCCAACTGCAATTCTGTGCAAATATTTATCATGGAATCATGGAATGGGTTGGGTTGGAGGGATCTTAAAGCCCATCCAGTGCCAGCCCTGCCATGGCAGGGACACCTCCCACTGTCCCAGGCTGCTCCCAGCCCCAATGTCCAGCCTGGCCTTGGGCACTGCCAGGGATCCAGGGGCAGCCCCAGCTGCTCTGGGAATTCCATCCCAGCCCCTCACCAGCCCCACAGGGAAGAATTCCTTCCCAATATCCCATCACCAAAACACAAACCCCGCCTTTCTAAACAAAAGTTTGGAATAATTTCAACATCCGCACGTCTCTGCAGCCCTTTCAGAGTCTTGAATATTGAATATCCTCAAATTCTCTGAGAACAAGTAAAAATATTGCCATTGTACAGGTGAACACTGGCTGAGGATCTTCAACCCACTCTTACCTAAATAAAGCCTATTTATAAAATGCTCCTTTATTCTAATTATGGCCTGCCTGTAATAATGTTAAGAATACTGGCAAGAAAGGATTGTCCAACTGGAAATACAATGAATTTTAGAAAGCAAGTGACCCTTTCACTGCTTTCCCCATGACAGGACAGACACACTGCTTTCTCCATGATTCTTCTGAGGTCACATCAGTGATGGTTACCCTGAAAGGCTCCACCTAAACCCCACGAGTATCTGGAATTGGTGCTGCCAAAAAGGAAATTTGCACCTGAGAGGGCCTGAATTGTCCTCAGTGGCTCACATTTGGCAGACAATTGATCCTATGAACGCCAATAAGAGTATGTAAGATATACTTAAAACCACACAGGCCTCCACTGAAAATTACAGGAATTTTGGTCTGAATTCAACAGGAATTGAGTCAGGAATTTTGCAGATATTTTGGTCCAAAATGCATTTGTATTGATTTTTTTTTGTTTAGTTTTGTTTTAAAGTAATGGGCCAAGTGGGCTGGAAAAACAATGAGAGATATAAAAGTAACTGGGCTATTTTGGGGTTTTGTTGTTTCCATTTTTGAAGGTTGGAGAGGATTGATTTCTGTTTGCAGAAAATTGTAGGAAAGTATTGGATTGTAAAAATCCATTAAATGTCTCACAAAACAGTGACTTTCTCCTTATCAAAACTCCTCTCACATGAAATGGTAATAAAAGAAGATGCCAGTCTCTGGAATTTGAATTTTGAGTTGGCAGACAGAAATAGGAAAGCTTGTCATCTCTCTGCACTTGAATCTGCCATGTCCAGATATGTGAAGTACAAACGTTTCCGAGCAGATTATTTCATATTTAACACTTCCTAAAAGCCTAAATAGAAGTGTATTTGCATGTCTGATGAAGCTGCAGGGTTGAGAAAGGGAAAATCAGCAACATTTCTCAACTTTTTTTTCTTTAATGAATTGAACCTCCACTAGAAAATTAAGAGAATTTCACAGATTGCAGCATAAATCAGGAGTAAAAATGACAGTTTTTGTTTGCCTAGGAAAGGACAAGTCCTGCTGCCTCCTCAGCAAGTGAACAGCGCAGCTCAAGACTGCAAAATATAAATACAGAATCAGGGAATGGTTTGGGATGGAAGGGACCTTAAAGGCCACCCAGTGCCAGCCCTGCCATGGCAGGGACACCTCCCACTGTGCCAGGCTGCTCCCAGCCCCAATGTCCAGCCTGGCCTTGGGCACTGCCAGGGATCCAGGGGCAGCCCCAGCTGCTCTGGGCACCCTGTGCCAGGGCCTGCCCACCCTCCCAGGGAACAATTCCTGCCCAATCTCCCATCCAGCCCTGCCCTCTGGCAGTTTCTACAACCTGCTAGATTCCCACTTTCCCAGATTAATTCATTGAATTTCCTGTTTTTACTGGAAATAAGGGAACCATGAAGCGATGACACCGGGACTCCTGCTCTCCCTGTCGGCTGAGTTTCTGCTCTTCCTATTAAGGATGGCTATGCTTTAAATATAGATATACCTCTACCTCTACCTCTACCTCTACCTCTACATCTACCTCTACCTCTACCTCTATATCCATATCTATATAATAAAGGAAGGAAATCCCATGGACTGGTCCCTGATGCAAAATCTGATCGTAAGTCTCAACTTCATGACATCTGAGCAAAAAGGTCACAAGAAGAGTGACTAAATACTTTGAACCTGAACATGTGTGTGCCTGCAGTATGACAATAGGTACTTAAAAAAGTTCCAGACAGTTTATCCACAAACTGGCACCTGAAGCTTCAAACTTTCCAGCTTTACTTGACAATATCTCAACCAAGTCAATGATTCTTATGGGTTTTTTTTACTGTAATTTAAAGGAAGGGAAAACATATCTGTAATTCATCTTAGTAATGTAAATTACTTTCTTATTGAAATAATTTTTATATATTGGAGAAGTCTTTGGCTAAGTTGTATGTGGGAAAAATTTACTCTCAGGATACCATAATTAGGGTGAGCAGCACAGCCACTGAAATCCCTTTTAAATATATGCACCAGGGGATGTTGAATTTGTCATCTCAGAAGCAGACAAATCAACAGTCCCACAATTTCGTGATTTAAGCATTCTGACCATAAAAAGAATAAGGAAAAACTCTGGCCTTTGCTGAGTCACAGTCAGAAAATACAGAAAATCTACTTTTCTTTCTTAATTTGCTGCAGGCTGGCACTTTTTTACAGTTTAGAAAGTGCAAAACCAGTAAAAGAGAGGTGTTAGTGCCTCTCCTGGAAGGGTGTAGAGTACTGAGGATGCAGTTATGGTAGAGATCCCACAGCCCCGCAGACCCAAGAGAAGAGTGAATCAAGGGATGCCTCCGACTCCACAGAGGTGACACAGAAATTGAGGAGTTTCCTCAGCCCACATCTGGCACTTCCCTGTGTTCCCACCATCCCCAGGCAGGGCTGGGGCGGGTTCACAGCCCATGCTGAGCAGTGTGAATGTCTGAAGGAGCAGGAAATCACAGGGTAATTATTGATTACAGGCCTGGCTACGTCACCTCGGAGGGAGAATGGAGCCGCTCCCGGCTCCTTTGAAGGCTCCGTGCTCCCATTATGTATGAGGTGTTTCATCAATATCCCCTCTTGGATGAATAACGTACACCATGCACGGGGAATTTCAGCTGCAGAGCTCTCCTCCCTGCTCTCCATCCCCAGGCTGCTCCTCCTGGATCTTTCTGCACAGCTGGGCTCTGCCTTTGGCTTGGAATGTGGCAGAGTCAGGGAATGGTTTGGGTTGGAAGGGATCTTAAAGGCCATCATGTTCCTGTCCATGGCAGGGACACCTCCCACTGTCCCAGGCTGCTCCCAGCCCCAGTGTCCAGCCTGGCCTTGGGCACTGCCAGGGATCCAGGGGCAGCCCCAGCTGCTCTGGGCACCCTGTGCCAGGGCCTGCCCACACTCCCAGGGAACAATTCCATCCCAATATCCAACATAAACCGATGTTCCTTCAGTTTAAAACCAAAAGTGCCCTAACCCCACTTCCAGACCTCTAAGCCCCGACACAGGAATTCCCAGCTCATCTGAAGGAACAGGAGGACTGAGCTGGACTGAGGGAAAGGCTCAGCTTTGCTCCAGGCCTGCACCCTCAGGACACGGCCCTGATGGAGGAACTCCACCCCCAGGGATCTAAAGGACTCATCCGGTGAGGACGGCACAGCACGCCAGGAGCAGAACCCCGGGGCTGCTGCTCGTCACAGGGCGAAGGGAAACTCTGGTGTGCCTCCAATTTCCTCTGCTCCTGGGCCCTAATGAGCCATCTGGTCTGTGCCACACGCTCTGCCCCGCTGCAGGGCACAGCACAGCAAGGGCAAGGCAGCAAAGCCAGGAGGGACCAATTTAGCATCGCCCTCCCCGTGTTCCGGACCCACAAATCACCCACCCCCGTGCACAGCCCTCGAAATAGTAACAGTCCAATCTTCTTTTTCATATAGAAAGGGGGCTAATGACCAGGATATATTAAGAGCAAGTCATCATTTCCCATTAGGAATGTTCAGGGATTTTTCTGAGGTGTCCCACTCAGAGGAGTGGGAAAACCTGACTTTCTCTCTGCTCAGTGAAATTCCACACTGAGCGCTGGCCAGGACACAGGTTGTTGAAAACTCCACATTTTCAATTATGCTTAAAAATAAATATATTGGCTGCATATAAACTGGAGAGCCAGTAAGGACAGAACTCCTGGAGTTGTTGGGAAACCAAACTTTTCCCTCTCCACAACTTCCTGACAGGGAGCCAGGTGGGGTCGGACTCTGCTCCCAGGGAACAAGAACCAGGATGAGAGGAAACGGCCTCAAACTGTGCCAGGGAAGGTTTAGATTGGAGATTAGGGAAAATTTCTTCATGGAAAAGCTGTCCAGCCCTGGCACAGTCTCTCCAGGGCAGTGGTGGAGTCACCACCCCTGGAAATGTTCAAAACCCACGTGGATGTGGCATCTGAGGACATGGATTAGTGGTGACCACAGTGATGGTGCTGGGGCTGGATGATCTTAAAGGTCTTTTCCAACCCTAATGGCTCCATGATTCCATGATTTTCCTGCCTGCCTCAAGATTCAGATTCCACCTTCACCAATGCCAAGTTATGAGAGGAATGGTTAATTTTGTACTTTAAGCGCTTTTGACGTTTCCCCCATTTAACAGGAATTTAGAAAACTGAAGGCACTTCAGAAAAATTTAAGACATAGGAGGAGCCACTGAAACAGCAAATACAGAACTTTTATAGAATTTCTTAATAGAGTAAATATAAGGCAGAACATCTCTACTGTCTGAATCTGCAAATCTCTCTGCTTTTGCTATCTCAGAGTTGATTGTCATGATTTTTCTCTCCACAAGGAACTATGCCTCCCAAGTGGCACAAAGGCAGCTGCAGAAAACTGACCATGAATTCAGAAGTGTTTCATCCCAAAAGCACTCACTTGTTTTTTTTGTTAAATAAGGAATGTTTTTAGTGCGTTTTATGACATAGGCAAAACCCTTCCTGTCCTCAGATGAAGTTAGTGCAGAAAAATAAAATAAAATTTGACATAAGCACTGATTAGGAAGAAATTATGCAATAGTCAGTCCTGACCACAAAAGGACTTGAGGATGGAACTCGAATCCTCTATCAAAGAACCCATTGTCAGTGGCCATATTTACAGGGAAGGGGAGGAAAGAACAGCCAGAGGTTTTGTTGATGATGGAATCACAGAATTCCAGCCTGGTTTGGGTTGGAAGGGACCTTAAAGCTCATCCAATTCCAGCTCTGCCATGGGCAGGGACATCTCCCACTGTCCCAGGCTGCTCAGGCCCCATTTGAAGAGCTGCTGCTGAACAGAAACGTAAGAAAATCAGAGTGATGAGAAAAAGCCTTTCTGGCTTTGGATCCTTGTGCTCTCACTGATGTTTGTTCTGCGTTTTTAAGTGCCTGGAGAAATGAGTAGGCACTTTCAAATGTAAATGTATAAAAGTAAATAAATACCAAATTCCTAATTTAGCAAAACTGCAATTCTGATGTGCAGATAAACTGAAGTGCAATCCATCATAATTTGATTTTTACCTCACCTTTCTCCTAAATAACTCTTAAAACCAGCTCCTTCAAATTTTTGACATCTATTTCCACATTCCTTCCAACCTAATTTTTTTTCTATTTTATGAAAGCATTAGTAGGAGAAAGTCACAGAAGAACAGAAATGCTCTCACATTGCTGTGATTGGAGCCAATTAACTCTTCATTAGAGTTTCCATGAGGGAGGTGCCTTCCCCCAGTAAAACACACACCTGGGCCCAGGCCAAGAGCAAATGATGGAGCTAAATGAAAACAACCTGAACACGCAGGTGCTGAAGCCAGAGCGCTGTCCTGCAGCCCCTGCCCGTGCTGCAGGTGGTCAAACCCAAACCCCTGAGCACCAGAGGTCAGTGGGACCACCAGTGCCACCCCTCACAAGGCCACGGGTGCTGCAGGGACCCTCAGCTGATGCTCACAGCCACGTCCCATCCCTGACACAGCTCCTGGCTGGGTTTTGAGCTCGGATGGTGCTGAAGAACTTTCCCTCCTCTCCCCAAAAATTCAAGGGTGATGATTGTTTCCCTCAAGAAGTTTCCTGTTAACAAATATCCTTATTTTTCCTCTTTTAAAGGATCCTCAGTCCCTTCAGTGTTGCCTGCACAGGAATGTTGTGTCCTAAGGAGGAACCAAGTCTCCCACAAAGTCAAACCTCTCAGGTCTGAACCCCAAACCAGCATCTAAAACAACATCAGCAGAGCTTCAACCAAGGATTTTCATTCACAAAGCTAAAAGGAATTCAGGAGCCCATTTAGGAAAACTAATGAAAAGAAAAAGCATGATTTTAAATGTTTTATAATCTTCTGATGGATGATCTGGGAGGCAGAATTCCCCTGCTGTTGTTCAGAGATGGCAGGAGCAGCAGCAGTAATATTTCCTACCCAGCTTTGCCTGTTCACATCCACCTCAAGGATAAAGTTTCCACAACGTGGCACTTCATTTCATCCCAGCTAATAAGAAAATTCCTCAGTACCACCCTGGAATTTGACTGTGAAAGATCTGGCACTGGGGAATTCACGTAACAGGGGAAAGTAAGTACAGAGGATGCTCATGGATACAAAGTTGCTGTGCAAAGCTCACAGATCCTGAGACTCCCTTACCCACTGAGAAATGGTGACATTTGGGGCAGGCAAGAAGGCACTGCAAACATCAGACTTCTGAGATTATTATTATTATTATTATTATTATTATTATTACCAGTTTCATTCCAAGTGGTTGATTTCTGTTAGGAGGCCTTCAGAAACACGGATAATAAATGGGGAATAGGGAGGAGGAACTTTTCTCAGGTGTTGCTTTTAGCCAGATTCATAAATAACACAACTTCTTGGTAACAATTCTCTTTGTCCTTTGTTTAAAAATATCAGCATATTATCTATGATAACTTTGGGGAATAAAACCACAGTGACCTGACACAGCCTATCCCTGACTGCTTCCCTGGCACTTTTCTGCTGACAGGGACACAGAACCACAGATCAGGGAATCACTGAGGTTGGAAAATCCCTCTGAGCCCATCAGTTCCAACCATTCCCAGCAGTGCCAAGGCCACCCACGTCCCCAGGTGCCACATCCACAGGGCTTTTAAATCCCCCCAGGGACGGGGACTCCACCCCTGCCCTGGGCAGCTGTGCCAGGCCTGGACAAACCTTTCCATGAAGAAACTCTCCCTAATCTCCAACCTAAATCTCTGCTGTTGCAATGTGAGTCCATTTCCACTCCTCCTGTTCTCTGGGAGCAGAGCCAGACCCCATCTTCAGCCAGGGAGTTGTGGAGAGTGATGTCAAAGCCTCAACGCCCCTTTCTGCTGGCCAAAAGCTACTTTAAGTAGCCACCACCTCACTGAGCAGCTCGCAACCCTTCGGGTGTGTTTGCACCCCAACCTTTCGGTGCTGGCAGCTGAACCACATCATTTTATAGACCAAGGACGAGGGAGGGTGGGAGCCAGTGCTGGTGGCTGATGGCAGAGGGCAGGGAGAAGTGGCACTGACCTCTCTGGAGCAGGGGGTGGTGGAAGGATGGCACGGGCAGGGTCCCCGTGGTCGCTGGCTCACAGAAGTAGGCTCGGAGCCAGGCCGTGCACTGCTGCAGGGGCTCCGTCATCTCCTCGGCCCCCTCGCACACCTCGCAAGCCACCGAGGACTCAGCCCTGCTGAGACACAGAGAAATGCAAAATTACAAGGGTAAAAATGACAAAACCAGGCTGGACAGGGCTCTGAGCAACGTGGTCTAGCAGAAAGTGTCCCTTGAGCAGAACAACACTAGCTGGAAGGTCCCTTCCAACCAAAACAGCTCTGTGATTCTGTGATAAAACCAAATATTCACACTCTCTATCAGCAAAATAAAAACCTCGAAACATTTCATCTGGAGTCAGATCTTTTTTCTTCTCAGAGAGAAATGAAGGGATTCCCCACAGCAGCAACAAAAATTCACCCTCACCACCTCTACAAATGCAAAGACAACACAATGTTATAAACACCTGTAGGAAAATCCATGGAAGATCGGTGTGAGGAAAAAGCCATACGGGAAATATCAGGGAGCAAGAACACCACCCAAGCCCGTGGTGGCTGACACATCCTTGTGCTTCCAGGGTGGATGGAGGTGAGGCTCCTCCTCCGTGTCCCCCAGGGGCACAGTCCCTTGTCCCCAGGGGCCATCCCTGGGGAAGGAGGGAAGGAAGCAGCTCTCTGCCGCTCCGTGCCCTCCTCGGCCCCGCTTCCTCCAGCGCCGTGGCAGGCCTCTGCTTCCCTCCCCTGATTGAATTGGAAGGAAGCAATTGAGAATTCATTTGATTTTCAATGGCAGCTCGTGCTTGCAGGGGCTGAGGAGCAAAGTGAGCAAGCAGAAAGCACCTGTAAATGAGAATGTGCTTCCTCCCTTGCTCCTTTTTATTCTTTTCCTCTGCAAGAGCAACGTGTGGATGAGAGCAATGAGAAAGGGAACCCTGAATTTGCACGTATCCAGCTGTGTTTTCCAAGCTGGATGTTCTCAGGGATGCAGAGCAGTGCTGGGAAAGGGGTGATGATGCTCTCCTGGTGCTTCCCAAGGCTGGGGTGCAGTTGGGGGGGTCACTCAAAACTGCAGAGACCTGTGTGAGGATAGCAATAAAAAACCAGCCTCCATGAGACATGATGGAGACAACACCAAGGGCGATGGCCAGAACAGCAACCCCTGCCAGCAAGCTCCTCATATCCAGAGCCCTCCCCACCAAGGATGGGCCATCCAAAGGTTTCCTGATTCTTGCAGCTTTTTCTCCCAGCTGGAAATAAAGCCAGAACCAGAAGTTCCTCAGTGCTAGACCTCAACAGCAGAGTCTCCTGGTGAGAGGCTGGATGTGTCCCAAAGCAGGAAAACTGAGAGAAAACTGTGGCAATATCAAAATACCTGTGAACCTGAGACAAGGGAAGAGAAAACCAGAGCAACTGTGCCAGCCAGGTACGGGGACAGAACAAACCAACCCTGATTCCTGAGCGTGCCGCAAGGAGGGGGAAGGGTTTTGTGAGACTCCTCTGAGCAAAAGCCAAAGCAAACGAACCAAGAGATGTTCCAGTAGCAGCATCAAAGAGCCCGGCTCTGCTTCAGCCTCGAGGCAGCTCTGCAGAGAGACCCAACATCTCCAGTGCCTGATGCAGCCCAGCACCGAGGCGGGCGCGCCGGGATCATCAGCGGAGCGTGCGGACAGGAGCAGGGATGCGCCGGGGGCCCGGGCACGGCTGCCCTCAGAAGCAGAGCCCTCGCTCGCCTGGTGCCTGATCCAACAGCTCTGCCATGCCCCAGCCCCGACTCTGATTAACTGTGAACCACTGAAGGCCATGCAATTACTGATGAGCAAGTGGAGGGATGCAGAGACGGACAATTAAAACACTCCAGCCGCACCGGAGTCCACGGCTTGGAGCAGAGGCAAATCGAATCTGCAGAACCAGCTCTGGATCCAGTTCAGTAGGTGTTGAGTGCAATTTTATTTCTCTCTTTGAATTTATTTGTTAAATTAATGCCTTTGATTCTTTATTTTCTTTCTGTGTGTGAAGTAGGATCAATTTGCTTTACAAAACTGATGTCTACTTCATGCTACTTTTCTGATTAATAATACCTTTGCTAGGAAAAAGGTATGAGAATCCATGCCCAAACTTTTTTACATGAATGCCCATGACATGGACTTCAAACCAAGCTCCCAACACCACGGATAATCCCTTATTTCACACAGGTACGACACAGCAGAATGTGGCTCTGTTTTACTGGGGATTGTTGGAGCTACAACAAAATAATAATGAGAGATATATTGACAGTAACTCCTCTGAAACCTGGGAGAGAAGTGGGGAGACTTTTCTGCTCCATTTATCCAGAAGAGCACGGAGAGCGCTCAAAGCTATGCATGCCTTATGTTTTTCACATCATCCTGTTTCCCATTCTTGGGAGTCTGGAAATCATTTGGGCTGTAATGTGACCATAAAACAGAAAAACTCCATCTCCTCATGGATCCAGGAGCAGCAGCTCCAGGCTCTGCCTCCAGCTGCAGACCAAGGGCATCGAACCATCATCAGTCACCCCCAAAACTGGTGGGGAGCAGCCACGAAGACTCTGGGAGCACCTCCCAGGGCCTAAAGGGGATCCAAGTGATCTGGAGAGGGACTGGGGACAAGGCATGGAGGGACAGGACCCAGGGAATGGCTTCCCAGTGCCAGAGGGCAGGGCTGGATGGGAGATTGGGAATTGTTCCCTGGGAGGGTGGGCAGGCCCTGGCACAGGGTGCCCAGAGCAGCTGGGGCTGCCCCTGGATCCCTGGCAGTGCCCAAGGCCAGGCTGGACATTGGGGCTGGGAGCAGCCTGGGACAGTGGGAGGTGTCCCTGCCATGGCAGGGGTGGCACTGGGTGGGATTTAAGGTTCCATTCTGAGCCAAGCCATCACACACACACATTCCTCACTTCTACCAGGTGTTCCCTGGCAGGAGTGTTTGGATAGAATTTATTTTTAAATTTCTTTTTAATTGCTGTTTTTAAGTGCAGTGCCCTGCCACTGCTGAACATCTCCAGATGTTTTTGGTGGGACCATTCTCCCAGCAATTCAACACCAGAGGCTTTCCCAACACCTGCCACCTCCATGGCCATCTCCACCTTGGCAGGGACAGGGAATGCTCTGCAAGGCAGAAATGAATTTGCCTTCCAAGAACGCACTGACCTCTTTTCCTGCAGGATACAAACTCCACACTCTGGAGTGTGCCAACACACACTCCCAGAGCTTCAAACTGGCAAAGAGTTGAAAAAAAAGAAAACCTTCACATTAATTTTGCTTGGCTAGAGATGGCAACAGCTATTCCTGGGAATTTGATGGCCTTAATAAAGAAAAAGAAGGCACATAACTCATACATGGGTGTCTTCTGTTGGCCCTCCTCCTGCTCCTGCCCTTCCCTCCTCCTGCTCCTGCCCTTCCCTCCTCCCCTCTCCCTTTCCAAAGCTGCCTAGCAGCACTCCTTCTACAAACTACCTCAGCATTAAACATCCAACTGAAAACACCAGCTGGCTTTTAAAGGATCTTCTCAGGCTTCAAAGCCTGAAGTACCTTTCAGAAAGCAGAGTCAAAGTGGTCTCAAAACATTCTCAAGAAGAGCAGATGAGTTACATCATGGGAAATTCCCCCCTGGAAGGAAATCCCTCTGCTCAGTGCTCGATTTCTTGGAAGGTTTCTCAACACCCTACCCCAGGCATGGATCTTTGAGCACCTCTAAGTCAAGCTGGACAGGAAAAAGTTGAAATTTAGAGAAAAATATGCATCTAAGACTCATATTAACTACCTGGGCCTAAACTTTAGGAGTGAAAAAGCAAAAGGGGCTCTACTTAATGTGCTGCCCTGGGTGATCCCAAAGGAAAGAATCACAGAGGCACCAGCAGCACACAAGGTGGTGGCTAAAGTGGCCATTCACTGGTTTACCTATGGAAAGTTTGTCTCACACCTGTGATTCAACAAGATGCAATTTTACTTTTATACAGGAAAATAACATAAGCATGTTCATTGAAAAATAAAAAACCCCAAACCCTAAACAAAATATATAAGAAACATGACTGCTTTGCTTTCACCCTGGAATTTTTTTTTTATTTTTCCTTAAAAAGCATCAATGCCTTTTTTTTTTCTGCAGTAGGGCTGGAATAATGAGAAACATTTATTTAAACCACATTAGTATTATTTAAACTGCTTCCACTTTCATCAGAGGCTGTCACTACACTTGTTTGCATTCCTGAATTATGGTGGCTGCTGCCTGGCATCCCAAAAAATTCAAAGTGGAGGTTTTTGTATTTTCACCTGGTCAACAGTCAATCGCTGCTGTTGGGGTTTAGTGTGCATTTTATATGTTATTTTATTTTATTTTATATTTTATTTTATTTTTTATTTTATTTTATTTTATTTTATTTTTTGACCCAGAATTCTTTTGTTTGCAGGAATCTGGTGCCCTCCAATATGTCAGCAGGGTCACATGTCTGTCCCATTCCTGAACTTTTTGGGGATGGTAAATGGATATGACCAATATGGCTTTACAGAGGGATGCTCCATTAAAACTACAGATGCCTCCAACAGAAATAAAAGCTTGTTTTAAGCTATCTAAAGACATCTAGAAATAAATAAATATTTTTTTCAAGTTGGATGAGTCTCACAAAGAGCCTTTTTTCAGGCCAGGCACCCATTGCTGGTGCTGCACATCTCCAGCTCGTGGTAGTGATGCCTAAGAGAGCCCAAGATCAGTTCCAACATGGCAATCCACCACAGGATTAGGGTTTTCACCCACCACAGCTATTCCTCACCATTCCTCCTGCAATCCTGTATACTTCCTTCCACTACAGCCCTTCTCAGAGCCTGCCCAGGCCCGGGGAGCCAGCTGGCTCCTGCATCCCCACAGCTCAGAGGTGTCTTCCCAAAGCTCCATCCCAGCCCTGCTTCTCCGGTGTCTCCTCGTGTTTGCATGGGCTGAAAGGAAGGGAAAGCAGGTTTTAGCAGAGGGGAAGAAAAGCAGCAACACCACCTGTTTCAGTTCAATGGGCTCCTTCCAAAGCCACTGCCAAGAACTGGAAGTTGCTAAGGCGCTTCCAAAATAAACACGTAAGCAGCAGACTGGCTTCGGGATCATCCCACACAGCTTAACCACGATGAAAAGCAGAGCAATGCTGGGAGAAGCCATGCTCTAAAGTGGCAGGATGCTCATTATTTATTTCTGAGCTACTTTTTGCCTCAGTCCTTCATAAACTTAAGGGAAACAAGGCGGACCTTGAGCAGTGTTGAAAGGAAGAGGATGTAACACAACGACTCAGCTGGCACATTCCTGGGAGGAAAGCCAGGAGCTGGAAGCTTCCTTAGGATAAATAAATACCATGAGAGCGTTGTAGCAGCTCCCATAACATATTTATAAAATAGATGCCTATTTATAAAATATTCGTATATTTTAAATACAATTGATTGGTTGACTGTAACATCCAAATCTCACTTCCACTGCCCGCAGCCACACACACCTGAGTGTTTTATCCCTGGAAGACTACCTCACCTTCCAGTGGCTTGCTAAGGAGAGGTTTAGAAACTGAGGCAGTGAAGAGTCCCCTCTACTTCAATTTAAAAATTTTCCATGTTTTTTTCTGGATTAAGACAGAAATGAAAAAAGCTCCTCAACTAAAAAAAATTGCAACTCCTCCTAGCCTGGAGTCAACAAAGTGCCACTGATACACGTGGGCAGACTCAGGGTACATTATTCATTCCAACTGTTCAATTTTTAATTTTTTGGTAATGTTTTATAACTTATATTTTTGTCATTTTGTAATTTTACCTTTATTTTTAATCTTTTTGTGGGTTTTTATTGTGATTTTCTTCCCCAATGGTGGGAAGTACCTGGTGACTGTGGGTACGGAGCTCCGTGAGTGTCACTAGTATAGATAATTCTTAATATTTATAAAAGTTTTATATATATATATATATGTATAAATAGCTAATAACAGAGCTCCTAAACTAGAGTAAATTTTTACATTTGCAGGAGAAGTCACTGTTGATCCTCTAGGACCTGAATGGTAACTCTTGCCATGAAATACATATGAAGGGCCAGGATAATTAAAAAATTATTGGTTTTTAAATGGCATTTTTTTGTTTCATCAGCAAATGATGGAAGACAAGTTGTCACACAACTCTCACACATGTGAATTCACCACAGAAAAAAGTTGCACTGTCTGAAAACTGAAGGCTGTCTTTTTCTTACAATTATATAGATCTGTGCTTGTCTTACCAAACCATTTTTCTCTTCGAGAAATAACTGGTGTGTTACTTTTCAAATGGAAGAATCAGTGATGATTAGCACACAAAAATTAACATTAAAAGGAGGCTCAGTGAGGCAGCATTATTTGTTCCATAGTAACGCAGAGTGAGTAGACGTTTTTACTGGAGCCTTCATTGTGAAATTAACTAAAAAATGTGTTTTATCCACACCTAAATGTCATTTAAGCAGCCTTTCTTTGATAGATGAAGGCTAAAGCCACCCCAAAACTGCAGCTGAATTATCTGGTCTCTAATGACTCCAAACCGATTACGGGATGCAGAGCAATCTCGTTAAATTTTATTCTAAAGCTTACTACCCTCGTGTTTTCTCTTATTTTTCTATCAATGAAGCCCAGGGGGTTTAAGGACAATTCATTATGTATGAGACCCAACTTACAGTGCTTGACTGTTGATTAATAGCAAAGTTTGCTGTGTGTACATTTGCAGCATTAGATGCATACAATATGCTAACTTATTCTTCCACCCAAGCTAATTATTTACCAAAATGACTACTTGAGACTACAATTTATTAAATGCATGCATCCAGTCTCGATTTGGCCCCAAAAGACAGCCCGGAATGAAGATCTTTTACTTGATGTGACAACTTCTGGAAACAGTGTTATTAATATTGTAAATGTGGCAAATAAAGAGTTCAAATAGCCGGGTGGCTCTGCTGCATTTCTTCCCCACAACTGAATCAACAAACAAAGCGCCTTTTTAGGTTTAAAATTCATGGGGAAGCACATCCTGACATAGTTTAATTTAGCTGCTTATAAATGAAGTGGCTGTATGATGGTAGGGAGAGATTAAAAGAGGGATGAGAGCTGCGACGAACAGCAATAACCCCCAATTCCTGTCCAACAGCCCCGACACTGCTCCTTTTAAAACCTATTAAGAAAAATTTGATGCATTTAAGGAGGAGCACAACAACTCAGAGTTGAGTAAGACTAACTCCTTGTCATACAACCTGGGCAATGTTTTCCTTACTGTTTTTTTATCTGTTCCGGAGGATGCAAATTCTTATGGATCTGACTGGTGAGAAATTCTGCATCCCCTCTTTAACCCTGGGAAAGAAGCACCTGCACAGAGATCTGGGCATCATACACATGATATGAATCCCAAATAAATAATATAACAAATAAATATATAATTAAATATATAATACCTTAATAAATTAAATTACTGCTACAATAAATAATAAATAAACACACCTCTTGAGTAAATACAAAGATATCCAAATAGCCTCGTTTCTTTTCCCGACTTTTGAAATAATGATATTAAATTTGGGGACCAAACTGGGCTTGCCCAAGTTTGATGATCCCTGCAAAGCTGCTCCCTGCTTATTCTGTGCTCCTGGTGTGTACCAGCAAACACTTCAAAGGATGGAGTGAGACTCCTGTCTCCACATGCCAAGATAAGGAAAATCAATGTCAATGCCCAAAAGACTCAAGTGATAGCACTGAAGGTCATTAAATGCTACTGACTGCCCTGGACCATTAAAGTTTTGATTGGAATCCTATACAGGGAGACACAGATTTCAAACAAGATCCTGCCCTGGGATGTGGCACTGCGAGAGCACGGCGGTGACTTCCCGAGGAACACCTGAAACACGTCCAAGGAAAACAATGCTCTGTGTGTGTGGGCTTGGCTCCCTTTCCCTGAGCATTTATTGTGTTTTCACAGCAGTGAATCCCATTAGGAACAAAGACCTCTGTTAAAGCAACAGCCAGGTGGAAGGACAACCACAAACTTCTGGTTCTTCAACCACCTCAATCTTCTTGGGGCGTCCCAGTGCCCCAAGCCCTTCATTGCTCCGTGCCGCCCTCCTTCCCTCAATCCCAGAATGGTTTGGGTGGGAAGGGACATTAAAAATCATCTTGTTCCACCCCTGCCACGGCCAGGGACACCTCCCACTGTCCCAGGGTGCTTCAAGCCCCAATGTCCAGCCTGGCCTTGGATAATGCCAAGGATCCAGGGGCAGCCACAGTTTCTCTGTGCCAGGGCCTCCCCACCCTCACAGGAAGAATTTCTCCCCAATATCCCATCTATCCCTGCCCGTTGGCAGTTTGAAGCCATTCCCCTTTTCCTGTCACTCCAGACCCTCGTCCACAGTCCTCTCCTTAGCCCACCTTTAAATTCTCCCCTTTTTTAATGCTGGCCACCACCCTCCTCCTGACCTCACCTGGTCTGGACCATCTCTGTACTGCTCAGTCTGACCTCACTGCTCTACAGCAGATTTCCTGCTCCACCTCCACACTGGTCACCAATTCCAGCACTGCTTTCTTCCTGTTTCCCACACACAGCTTTTCCAGACTAATTCCTGTTCTCTCCAGATTCCACCCTGCACGTTTCTATCTCATTGGTGTTAGCAGGAATCATCCAGGCCAAGACAACCACAGTTAGCTCTGGTGCTCATCAGCACCGGGAGTTGTATCAGCCCGGAGACCTTCCCCAGAGAGACCCACTCCCCTCCATGAATGAAACTCTTCAAAGACCTACAGCTGCGCCCTATTGAGAGAGCACAAATATTCCTAATATCAGAGTGAGCTCTTCATAAATATTTCTGTTTCAAATCAGTGGGTTTGGCAGCAGAACGACCGGAAAATTCACCGAAAAGATAAAAAAAGCCCGCTTTCTGTGCATCTTCTGTGTTGGAAAGGACCACCCTGTTCTAGATTGAGAATGGGGGAGATCAAGCACACCCTGAACCGGCAACAACCGAGCAGATGCTTCACATTAAATGTTTTAAAGCAGGAAGCAAAAATGGAGCCAAGCTCCAAGCGGCAGCACGCTCTGCCCGAGATGTTCGGCAACATTAAGCATAGGTGATATCATCAGTTCTAGCTTTAATTAGGTTAAAAGAAAGTCAGTTAATTTTAGCACTTACAAGAAATTGTTACAAAACATTTTTTCTTATATAAAAGAAGTCTCCCATCAGGCCTCGGAGGTCGGTTTTATCACAGGCAATTAACTGTGTTAGGGCTGGCTGCAGGGGACCCTTAAACCGCACGCCGCATTCCCTGCGCTTCGCCGCGATCTCCGCTGGTTTTGGGGACTCACCACCACTCCCAGCCCTCTGCAACGGCCACAAACCCACCAGCCCTACTCAGAACCCTGCCTCGCAGTGATAACCCAAATGCTCACTGGTATCTGAAGTCAAATTTACATTTTTTTCTACATATCTCAGATAGATATAATCCCAATTATGCATGGATTTAAAAAAAAAAAAACCCAGCGAACCTAAGGGAGTTAAAATACACATTACAACCCTTATACTGCAAGACCCAGGTCCCTGATCTGGTGCACGGGGACACTGAAGGACAAAAACTTTAAGGCTGAATTATTGGAGCTGGGCCCTGACTTTGGATGTCCACCTTGACGTGCGTCAGTGCATGAATTCCAGATGACAGTGAGCACCAAGAATTATAATCAACAGCACCTGCAGATCCTCCAGCCTATTAAAATGAATTAAGATACAGATAAATCAGGAACCTCTTAAGAATTCAACTCGCCAGGACGTTCTTCAAAGCAAGTTCCCAGTGTGGGTGTAAAGTCTGTGACCCCTGAGTATCTCCCGTTGAAGTGAGTCCAGAGGCTACAAAGATGCTCCAGGGCTGGAGCCCCTCTGCTCTGGAGCCAGCCTGGGAGAGCTGGGGGTGTTCACTTGGAGAACAGAAGACTCTGGGGACACCTTAGAGCACCTCATAAAAACTAATACATCCCAATTAAAACAGCAGAGCTAACAGAGATCTGCAAAGCCTTTCTGCAGGGCTTTGAGGTTGCTACCACCCATATCAGCAGGATCTCTCCCAAAATGGCATTACCCACTCAAGAACTGACTGTACCTCTTATCAATCTGGCCTCAACCCAGAAAGACAACAGGAGGAAGAACAAAGAATAGAAAGTATTTTCCTTCATTTGGATCAGCGTTTGCCAGCACTCCCTGTTTGCTCCTTCCAACACTCCACAGTGCCTTGGTCACCTCCGTGCAGGCTTTGTCAGGATGGGCCCTTCTGCACGAACCAAGAGAGCCCTCCCCTGCCACAGGCCATCCCTGCATCCTCTGGATCCACAAGGAAAAGCTTTTCTCTCAGGTAACCAACCAGGACCCAATCACTGCATTGGAAAGCCAGCAGGGTACATCAATAAAACCAATAAAAATACTGTTTCAAAAACTGCTGTTATAATTAACTGAAATAAGAGTCTATAAACTGCCACCTCACAAGAAGCTTGTTAAAGGCTGAGCATAGGAACTGTAATTTAAACACACCCTGCCCTTCATGGACCACCCTGGCCACAGCATGGCTCTTGCTTCTCCCATCTTCCCACGAATCTCTGGATCCCGGGGGATGCCTCATTGCTGGGATCCAGGAGTTCTGGGACTTCTCTGTGCCCTGGGATGCAGAGCTGCTGCAACCTTAAAATCACATCTGAACCTCCTCACAGAGGACAAAGTGGGATCAAGTGGAATTAGAGCCCTGGCACTGCCACATCAGATTCCTGGAATCCTTTGGGTTGGAAGAGGCCTCAGAGCCCATCCCATTTCACCCCTGCCATGGGCAGGGACACCTCCCACTGTCCCAGGCTGCTCCAAGCCCCGTCCAACCTGGCCTTGGACACTGCCAGGGATCCAGAGGAAGCCACAGCTGCTCTGTGCCAGGGCCTCACCACCCTCACAGCCAGGAATTCCTACCTCACATCTCATCAAAATCCACCCCCCTTCAGCTTAAAGCCATTCCCTTTTGTCCCATCCCTCCTGTCCTATCCCTGTGTTGGGAGAGCTGGTGACAGACCACCCTCCTAAGACGAGACAGACAAAACTACTTTACAGAACTCCATTTGGAGTGGGGCAGGAATATTTCCCTGCCTGCTTTCCCTCCTCTCCCATTTGAAGTGAGTGCCTGGAGACCGCTGTCCTCCGAGCTTTGGGTGCATCTGCATTACAACCCCATTAGCTTGTGTACTACACTCATTAATAAATAAGCTCCCCACTTAAGTGCCTTTCTTGTAAATTGGTTTGTTCTGTTCCATATAAATAATATAAATTTCTCTTATCAAATGTGGTGGATTTTTTTCTTTTACCTATGTAGAGACACTCCAGCAATTTAACCTAAGAAGGAGTTCATGTAATGCTCTTCCTCAGTGTCCCTTGTCACCAGCCTGTATTTACCATGGCAGCTGCAATATGTTAAATAGTTAGCATAGCAAAAAATAATGTCTTTAATAACTGGCATAAGTATATTGACCATATGTCAAAAGTAAAAGAAAAAACCCTACTAAATGGATAGTTATTGTAATTGTATTTTAAAACACTGAGGTCATATTTAATTTTGAATCCAAGCTCTTAAAATGCGCTTTCTGGCAAGGACAGAATAATAAAGCCCTTAACAGTAGGAAAAAAAATGTACATTATTATTATTGCAAATCTCTTTTCCAGATTACTAATACTGCCATAAACAAATGGAATGAAAACTTTAATTGTTTTAATCAGAAATATTGTCGCTGGCTTGGAAAACTGCAGCTTGAAGCAAAAGGATGATATA
>NC_138788.1:37466250-37471250 GCF_965178545.1 Coloeus monedula | reverse complement strand
TTCACAGCTACAGACAGTGAACTACCACAGGCTTTATGCAGAATTAAAGATGAAAACACACAATATTTCTTTTCTGCCACAAACACACACATGAGCCTGTAGTTACACGTTTTAGGTTTAACTCTGCAGGAAATAAGCACCATTAGTTCTGCATCTGATGCAAACTCAGATTGCAGGCTATGTAAGACAAGGATTTCAGCTACAAATTTGCCTTTTTCTGTCTTTCCCTCAGTGTGAACGATGCAGGGGATATTAGATTAGCTGCATCTTGCTCATATTTGCATGACAAACAACATTTTCTGCTTCAGATCAAGTATTTTCCATTTGAAGAAAACAGTCCAGCTCTAAAAAACCGATACAGTTAAAAAAAAAAAAATTCAACAATTGAGGTCGTATGTTCCTAATTAGCAGCACAGGAATTTGGAAGGTGTCCCTTCCCATGGCACACGGAGTGGAAAGAGATGGGCTTTAAGGTCCCTTCCAACCCAAATCATTCTGTGATTCCATGAAACTGGAAGAGTTTTCCCATTCTTTCTCCAAAGAAAGCTGCTGGTTTAGCAGCTGGTTTAGCTCCTAGCAGCCATTCCCCAGGTGCCAAGGTGAGCTTTTCTTTTTGAAGGCATTTAAACCCAAAGGCATCAAGGGTTGTGAGATGGAAACGTCCTCGAGTTGTGCCAGGGGAGGTTTAGGGTGGATATTAGGAAAAGCTTCTTCATGGAAAGGGTTGTCAGACATTGGAAGGGGCTGCCCAGGGCAGTGATGGAATCACCTGAAGTCTTCAAAAATGTGTGGATGTGGCACTTGAGGACACGGCAAGTGGTGAACACGGCGCTGGTTAATGGTTGGGCTTGGAGATTTCTGAGGTCTTCTCCAACCTTAATGATTCCATGAGGAAAAGCAAGAGGAGGTGGAGGACGTGGGCACTGGGCATCAACACAAATCTGTAAATAAACTCATTATTATTTGCCCTGACAGGATCTCTCTGCCCTTTCCCCTTTGAGGGGGTGACACCTCGAGTCCCTCCACGATCAGATCTCGCTGCTGCTCTTGTTGGAGCACCAACCCTCTGCTTTGTGGTAATTGCTCCTTTGAACATGCTAATAACAACACCTAACTCTTCTTTATGCTCCCCCATTTTTCTGGATTAAGTGTGAATTTTTATTGTGTTTTTTTCCCAACAAGACATCTCGCTTGTAAATAACCCAGCATTAAGTGTCATGATATAATTGATTTTCTAATGAGGTTTTCAAAAAGCATTATATTTCTGCTTGTCAGGAAATCTTTACAGCACAAATAAGTCCTTCCATACGCATTCCTTAGAAACTCAACTTTTTATTCCTGCAGTGGAGTTGAGGTGGATTCAATCCTTTGGATTGCCCTGAAATAATGTATTGTACCAGATATTTTTATGGCTCTGCACATTTTCCCGTTGCACTGGGAAGTTAGGTGGGAAATGATCCCAGCAGCGTGCCTGGGATGGGATAACCTCAGACTGGGATGGGCAAACGCAACAGCAGAAGGACTGAGGTTGGACTTGATGATCTGAAAGGTCTTTTCCAACCTTAACGATTCTGTGACAGCTGCCAGTGACATCGAGGTGGATTTGGTGTCACAAAAAAGGTACTGAAGTAGATACAACTTGTTAGTGCAGGCCTGGGCCCTGGGGTACATCACCGTGTCCCGCAGCCACAGGGAGGAGGAGGAGAAGATCCAGCAGGCAGGAATTGTGCAGCAAGATTGATTTCTTTAATTATTTTACAAACTCTTTTATAGACTTTTTTCTTCATAGTCTAATTGGACAAAGGATCAGCCACCCCTTGGGGTGATTGGCTAAAACCCTAAAACATCCATTGTCAAAATATTTTTCTACTGTACCATAAACAAGACTTTTCAAGATTGTTTACATACTCTGCTACCTCTTCTGTGAGAGAGAAAAGTCTCTCACAGACTGAGAAAATAGCAAGAAAATCCTCGCTAGCAGCATTTTTGTATCTACAACAACCCCCAAAAAGATTCAACCCGGCCCTCTAGAAAATAAAACGTCCAAGTTTTGCTAACCTGGAAAATGTTGGGGGTGATGTCTGCCAAGAGCAAGTCACTGATGTCAGGACTGCTTTAGATATTTATTATTTATATATGTTATTAGGGTTTAGTGGGCATGGTAATATTCAGCTGGAAGGTTGGACTTGACGACCTTGGAGATCTTCTCCAACCTTAGAGATTCTGTGATTCTACCCTATGATTTTCTCTGGATCTGGATCTTTCCAGTTGCCCACCAGGATTAAGAAACAAATAGATGTCTCCTTGCAAAACACAAGTAGTCAAATAAAAAAAAAAAAAAAAAAGTGAAAATTGTGCTCATGCTAGAGAAAAGTTAATTTTTAATTCTAAATAGTACATAAATTTATAGTCTCAAGAAGGGTTTACTTGCAAATACTACTGGAAAAAGAAAACACCCACCTCTGAAAACATCTATTGATCCCACTGTTAGTGCTGAGTCTCCTCCAGCAGGAGCTCAGGGAGAGCCTTCCCCAGAGCCTGAGACCCCAGGATGGGTTTAAATGCCAGTAAGAGAATATCTGGTTTTTATCCTTTTCTAATATTTAGTTTGAAAATCATGTTCTAGCTCAGGCCGGACTTGCAGGACAGAAAATAAGAGTTGAACACTAGACACACACCACTGGACACAGAGTATTTTGCAGATCAGCATCTCAATTAGGCCCCAAATGTGGCCAACAAGTCATGGCTCAGCTCTGCATCTCTTCCAAAATTAAAACTCTGTAATTTCTTTTGAAGATTTTATACAAGACACCTGGTATCTGAGGAAATTTGTGTCTGCCTTATGAAAAGAAAGCTCATACTTTCTGCAGGCCCAGGATTCACCCTCTACTGACAGCTGAAAAGGAAGCAGGAAGATATATACAGATATATAAATATATACACACACACACACACATAGAGGAATGGGGTAAATAAAAAAATATTCCTGAACTACCACAATAAAGTGGCACAAACCATCTTGCTGAGACAATCTCAGCCTCCAAACCCAACAGAAAATATGATTTATGGCCCTGAATTACCGTGGGCAGTTTCACTTGTGGCTCCCCCTTCCACACTTCGGGGCGATGCATTATTGATAAGACGGACAAACACACACTTAGGCTGGGATTTGCAATTTAGCACAGGATTTATAAAAGGACCAAAAAGAGACAGTGGATGGTTGATGGAACTGAAGAGCACGGCGATATTTGGTGGGATTATCAACCTGCCACCGGCAGGAACCTGCTGCGAAGGGCTCGGGAAAATCCCTACACAGCTGTTGGGAAGCTGCTCCATGAGTACTCCAATTAATAGATTAATAGATTCATTAAATTTGATGCCTATTGAACCACACTCCCCAGACTGAGTGTCCACAAAGGCCCTCCCCACCCACGTCCCCAAAGAGGAACGGGCGCTCCAGGCTGTCCTGCTCGTGGACACCAGCCTGCCTGGGGTTTGGAGGAATATAATCATGTTCCTAGCCCTTGGTCACACCAGGCTGAGGCCATCCATCAAACTCAGAAGTAACTGGAAAAAAGGAAACGAGAAGGACCTAACAGCATGATCACATCAGCCTTACTGCCACAGGAAGCCAGACAGGAAAAAAGGGAATAAAAAGTCTGCAGCGCACTGGGAGAAGCTTTGTCTCTGTGGAAAAGCACCTACCGCACCTTCTGCAAAGTGTGATCCCTGCCTCTGCCTCATCCTTCGTCCCTTCAGCGCC
The DNA here is from genome assembly GCF_965178545.1 of Coloeus monedula. NCBI lineage: Eukaryota > Metazoa > Chordata > Aves > Passeriformes > Corvidae > Coloeus > Coloeus monedula. Next base: position 37,467,487 of record NC_138788.1, on the reverse strand, counting down.
ATGGGACGTTTAGATTGGATATTCAGAAAAATTCCTGCATGGAAAGGGCTGCCCAGCTGCGCAGGGCAGGGGTGGAGTTCCCGTCTCTGGAGGGATTTAAGAGCTGTGTGGATGTGGCACTCGGGGACATGGGGCAGTGGTGGCCTTGGCAGGGCTGGGGAAGGGGTCTTGGAGGATTTTTCCAACCGGAGTGATTGTGGGATTCTATATCCTGGCCTTTTCCTGCTGCTTCTTTAGCCGCCATTATCCGGTGTGTTCACTGCAGCACCTCTGGCAGGTGTCCCCACTCCCTCCGTCCTTCCAGCCTCAGGCTCCACTCTCAGCCCACGGACACCTTCACCTGGAGATACCGGAGAGCCCCAGGGTGCCACAGTGGGCTTTGCCAGGTGGTGCCAGCCTTTCCCCTCGGTCCACGAAGGTGGCACATCCCAAGGGCACAAACACGCTCAGGAATAACGACAGAGGAACAGCGGGTCCGAAGGCAGGGTCAGACAACGCTCACAAATCCTGGCTGGCTGTGGCCGCACCCACACCTGGCTTTCCCTAGAGGGATTGCCCATTCAGCTGGAGCTGGATTTCTGCACAGCTCTCCTGCTCTGACAGGAGAATCAAATCAAATCACATCAATGTAGGAATCTCCTGGATTTGACCATTAACACCAGCCTAGTCCCTTCACCAGCACACCCCACCTCGTTGGGCGGTGAGGGGTGATGCTCATGCCACATCCCGCAGCTGCCCTAAATCCCCCCATTCCCAACCACTCCAACACGAGCCCCTCTCCATCTCCCCACCCTGCCCTTCTGCTCCCAACCCGTGCTCTCCAAAACTTCTATTTCCCAGCACAGCCGGGACTGGCACAATCAGAGACCCATCAGGCCCCGGCTGCTCTCTCCGGAGGGCGGCTCTGCTCCCTCTCGCCCTCTGCGGAGCGCGGGCTCCCGGGGGACGGCCGGGCTGTCAGTGCTGCTTCCCGACCCACTGTACTGGAACCCCCGGCCTCCCTCCGGCGCTCCGGGGCCACCGCAGCGCCAGCCCCGCGCCAGCCCCTCCGCTGGGGCTCCTGCCCTGCCCTGCATACGAACAGCCACGGGCACAGCGAGAACAGGGGAAAAACAGAGGCAGCAGCTCAGATCTGCTGGTTTTCTGTGTTGTTTTTTCCTTTCCTCAGTAATCTTCATGAAACTTTGCTTTTTCGTCTGTCTCGCTTTCAACAGGCTTTTTTTTTGTTGTGGGAGTA
>NC_138788.1:37443750-37461250 GCF_965178545.1 Coloeus monedula | reverse complement strand
CCAGCCCCAATGTCCAGCCTGGCCTTGGGCACTGCCAGGGATCCAGGGGCAGCCCCAGCTGCTCTGGGCACCCTGTGCCAGGGCCTGCCCACCCTCCCAGGGAACAATTCCTGCCCAATCTCCCATCCAGCCCTGCACTCTGGCACTGGGAAGCCATTCCCTGTGTCCTGTCCCTCCATGCCTTGTCCCCAGTCCCTCTCCAGCTCTCCTGGAGCCCCTTCAGGCCCTGCAAGGGGCTCGGAACTCTCCCTGGAGCCTTCTCCTCTCCAGGTGAGCACCCCCAGCTCTCCCAGCCTGGCTGCAGAGCAGAGGCAGCTCTACTGATAAAATGAGAGCATTTCCAGTTCAATCACAATGACGCTTCAGCAGGGATTCAGACAGCAGTGGAACTTGGCTTTGCAAGAGTAGATGGAGTGGGATTTTAATTTTTTTTTTCTGTAAGTTTTCTTCGGTATTGTTTTTTAACAGAGAGCCCTGAAATAAAATAAATCAAAACACCTGCCAAAGTCACCACCAGCCACCACATTGCTTCACCCAACTTGCTCGATCTCCTCCACACACTTCCCTGCTCCAGCAGGACTGTCCACTCCCTTTTAAGACAAAATTTTAAGTCCCATGGAAAACAAGCTGTTTCCTTGGCCTTCACTAGAGCAAATACAATAAAGAATCCAGCTGGTGACGTTCCTTCGTTTTATCATTGCTCTTGTTTGATTGTTGACAATCTCTGTGGGGTTATTCCATTTGCCTATTGCAAAATAAATCATAGTTGAAGTTATCACTTCTAGGTCAGGTTTTAATTTGCTGGACTTCATTCGGGAAAAAGAAAACATGTGTTTTCTGCCTCAAACATTTGCAATGCAATAATTAACAGGATGCCAATATTCCAGTCCTAATGACGATCTAATCTTAGTGGTGCATGTACGGAGTATTTTAATATTTCATCATGTTTTATTTCAATTGCACTGGAGTGAAGCTGCAGTTGCGTTTCTCCACAGACTAAATTGTTTTAAATCACTGAAGTAAAAATATTACTTCATTTCTCTGTCTTTTTCTTGACAATGCAAAATTAAAAGAGTCACTCATTTTTAAAGATCTGTGGGGAAAAAATGTTCTCTCCTGTTTTGCTTTGTAACGCAGGATCCTGGCAGAGATGATCCCATGGATGGTCTGTGCCTCTGCAGGCTCAGTTCCCTGCTTCACCCCATTCCTCCCTGGGCAGAGACAAATAAATTTCAGAGAGAGCTCAGAGCCCCTTGCAGGGCCTAAAGGGGCTCCAGGAGAGCTGGAGAGGGACTGGGGACAGGGGATGGAGGGACAGGACACAGGGAATGGCTTCCCAGTGCCAGAGGGCAGGGCTGGATGGGATATTGGGCAGGAATTGTTCCCTGGGAGGGTGGGCAGGCCCTGGCACAGGGTGCCCAGAGCAGCTGGGGCTGCCCCTGGATCCCTGGCAGTGCCCAAGGCCAGGCTGGACACTGGGGCTGGGAGCAGCCTGGGACAGTGGGAGGTGTCCCTGCCATGGCAGGGCTGGCACTGGATGGGCTTTGAGGTCTCATCCAATCCAAACCATTCTGTGGTTCTATGAAAAGGGTGTGAAGACCTCCAAGGCACTGCTCCAGGTCCATCTCTGCAGGAGCACCAAAGCTTTACTCTGGGTTTAACACGTTTCTCAAAGCCCTGCAGGACAACAAACCCAGCTCCTTTCTGTAGGTCCCTGAGAACGTAACAGCACCACACTGAAACTTCTAAACTGCCCAACAACAAAGCTTTGCACACATTAAATTCAAGTTCTGAGATACCTGTTCTGTAGGGAAAACCATGGTACTGCGTAATAAAGCTTATTACTGGAAGTATTTAATATTCATAATGGTTTAGTCATTAGGAATCTCCCATTAAAACAAGTGTGGTCCTTGCACCACTGACTGCGACAACTCTTTCCTGAGGCAGAACCCACACACAGCAACATTATTGTGACATCCTGGCTCTTGCTGGGGTACTTTTTGTGAAAAAAACACTGCTGTAGTGCACAGAACATTATAATGGAGATCCAAGTTCATTATTTAAGCACAGACACAACATAAATGCACAAACGTGCACAGACTCACTTCCCAGTAAACTGCAGCACTGGAGGTGCTGGGGAAAGATACAAATTTTGCTGCACAAATGGAGAGGGAAACTGATTTTAAAGGATAATATAGGCAGCTTTTCACTGAAATATTTATGGGTTTTATTCATGGTGAAGTCTAAATGATACTTGACACGAATAGCATACAGGACGGACTACTGAATATAAATCTTCCCCTTTTTTCCTTGTCTTAAGCCAACCAGGCTGCCCCAGTATGGCCTAACTGGGATAATGCACCAGCTACATCCCCCTGGAGATGTCTCCAAAAACTACTCCCAGATACAGTTCAAGCAGCTTATGTGAAAGAAGCAGAAATCAAAGCTATTTTGAAGAATTAAGAGAAATAATCCAAACCAGCGAGCCAGGAGGGTCACGATCAAGTGCAGATCATAACCACGAGGAATGAAAACATCAATTGTTCACCCAGCAAAGTTCAGAGTCCCTTCCAGCCTCACCTGTTCCGTGACTGGTGTTGCTGTGCAATATTTGCACTAATTAACAGGTAGGATAGGAACATGATAAAACTGATATAAAACTGATATAAAACTGATATCAAACTGAAGACAACCCCTCCACGGGCAGTGTCCACAGCAGTGGGAACACCTCAGACCCCCATGGGCAGGAAATACTCAGGTTTGTAAGATCCAGATGCTGACTGCCCAAGGGGATCAACAGCTGCCCCCAGGACAAGGGGCATGGGCATCCCAGCTTTAGAAACCACACCTCAGTTTCTCCAAGCCTCAGTGGGTACTTTAGACAACCAAAACTGCCAAGATATCCCATAAATTTACAGCAGTAAAAATAGTTAAGAATGATTCCACTACAGGATTTTGGCTGCATAAAATCCCCCAGATGGAATTTAATTTATAGCAATCAGCCCGAGGTGAAGGTGCATGAACTGAACGCCATGTGGTGCATTCTGTGTTTTACTGGGCAGTGTACTTTTAAATCCTTATTAACATATCTGTGCAGGTGAGAGATGGGAGCCAACTCCCTAAATTAAGATTAAAAACTGTATTTACATACAAATGACTACATTTACACATTGAACTCCGCCAACCACTCATGTTCCCTAAAAGAATCCATCAACTGGTTCTGATCACAAATATTAAACCTTCCCAAACAGGAAACATCATTGTCATAAATAAACCTTATTGATGCCCCAGGACTTTATCTGAAACCAGTCTCAAATTCCTAATTGCTGGTGTAACAGTTCACTGGAACAGGATAAAGCAGTGAAGAGGTAGTGACCATCTCTGACAGCTCCTGGAGCACAGCCGAGCTCCCAGAGGATTTACAAAGCCGGGGGAAAAGGAGACAGGAAGAAATTATAGACCAGTCAAACTTTGATATTGGGAGCGATAATGGAACAAATTATTAAAATATTTATAAGCATCTCAGGTTCATAAGGTTATAAACCACCAAACAAATCTAATCTTTTCCTTTGACAAGATAATTGGCCTCATGGATAAGGGGGGGCAGCAGTAGAGGAAATATATACTGACTTTATCAAGATTTTTATATACCTTGGCTGTGACACTCTCATAAAAAAAGAGGGAAATACAGTTTACATTAACAGAGCCTAAGGTGGACACCAAGAAAAGTTTTAAAAAATTTAAGCAGGGTTTTTACTGCGTGGTTACAAGAGCAACAGGAAGCTCCGAGGGAAGCAGTGTGAACTGGAAATCCCAGTCTTTGTGTTTTAATGCCAGTAAGATGAACTTCAAATACCAGCTGCCACCTGGGATGGCATTTTAACTCCAGTATTTCCAGTATTTGGGTGAACTCATTGGAGAGTATCCTTATAAATCCAATGCGCACCAAGTTGGGATACAGTCCGAGCAGCTTATGTGACAAAATCAGACATCAAAATTATTTTGATGCATTAAGAGAAATAGTCCAAGCCAGCAAGACAGGAGGGTCATGAACAAGTGCAGAATGCAACTATTATGACGAGAAAAAATCAATTATCCATCCAGAAATCAGTTCAGAGAGTCCTTTCCAGCCTCCTTTGTTCTGTGATTGTTGTTGTTTTTAAAATTTGTACTTATTAATATTAGGTAGAATATGAATGTGATAAAACTGACAATAAATCATGAGAGATCCTCATGATAAAGAAAATCATTATCTGCAAGATGAAAAACGGGGCTCACAGACAGGACAGTGTTATACACAGACTGCAGAAAAAAACAATTCTTAAAATTTTCTCACAAAAGCCTAAAAATCCAGGGAAATATGATGTAAATAAGCACTGAGTAAAAGAGATACCAAGAATCTTGCAGGGCTAATCCAGCAGCACTCACTGCCCACCAGGCCCCCTCTGAGGAGGCACTCCCTGAAATACTGCACTTCACTCTACATCCAAAAACTAAAGATGAATTTTTGAAGCCATAATTAAAATTTAATTAAAAATAATTAAAACAGTATTTCAGAAAAGCTCAATTCTGGAGGAAATGTTAAACTAAGTTATGTACCCCAGAGCAAGAGATGTGGTACAACCATGGAGTATCTGAAGGTTATGACTGATGTGATGAATGGGGACCAACCAACTCAACGAGAGGAATGTCTGTAGGGACAGGGTGGGATTGATGGGATTGTTCTGTGCAGGACCTCGAGTTGCACTCCATGATCCTTCTGGGTCCCTTCCAACTCTGGATATTCCATTATTCAATGAAAACGGGCCAAAACCAAAAAAAGGGCATTGAGACAAAGCACTTAATAATGGAAAACAACTCTTCAAGACCTACTCTACACCAGCTTTGGGCTTCTTTACAAACTCAGGAATTCTGAAATTATTCACTCAGGCTGCTGAGCGTTGCTTCCTGGGCAGGAGAAATGAACTGAATGAGTTTGCATTTGGAATAGGAGAAATGTGAAGTCACAGCAGCGTGGCCTAAACCATGGTGAGGACTGTAGGAATGATCTCCTTGTACCTGTGATTTACAACGGACAAGTTTCTTGAGGCCCTGAAGAAACAACAGTGAATTTGTGAGCAAAAAGCTGCAGTTTCGGCAATGCAGATGAAGGTTGGACTGGACTCTGTGCCATGGTGTATTCACAGAATCCCAGAATCCTGGAATGGTTTGGGTTGGAAGGGACCCTAAAGCCCATCCAGTGCCAGCCCTGCCATGGGCAGGGACACCTCCCACTGTCCCAGGCTGCTCCCAGCCCCAATGTCCAGCCTGGCCTTGGGCACTGCCAGGGATCCAGGGGCAGCCCCAGCTGCTCTGGGCACCCTGTGCCAGGGCCTGCCCGCCCTCCCAGGGAACAATTCCTGCCCAATCTCCCATCCATCCCTGCTCTCTGGCACTGGGAAGCCATTCCCCCTTGGCCCTCCAGGCCCTTGTCCCCAGCCCCTCTCCAGCTCTCTCCAGGCCCCCCCTACACAAAGACTCCATTTTATGGCTGTGTGGGAGCTGGTTACAGCCAACTCACTGCTGAAAAACAACACTGAACGGTTGCTGCCAAACACCACTATAATAAAATCTGTTTATTTCTGTCGTGCCTGAGCCAGAGGAGCACTGGGGGTGATGGGGTATCCCCACGTGCTGGGCTGTGGTCCCAGCTCTGGATGCTCCCTGTGCCCCACACCAGCTAAATTCATGAATTAAAACACATCTGTGCAAATCACAGGGCAGGAGAGCTCCTAAAATACAGCAACTCCTCCACTTGCCTGACCACAGTGCCTGTAACCACAGCAGCCTTTAGAGACAGAAAATAGGGAAAATTGTGAAAATGAGGGAAGTTTGTTCCTGAGACTCCAAAATACATTCTTATTTAAAACAATTTATACCTTGCAAGGGACATTTGAGAAAAATGAATGGCTGACTTTAATTATAAACTCTGAGGCACAGCCACCAGCTTGGCCAAGAGCAGCGTGAGCAGCCACATCCACACAGATCTTCCCAGGTAATGGAGTAATTCACAGGAACACATTAGGCTTCATGAGAGCACTTTATTTAGTAATGGAGATCTACTGGGCTCTGCATGGATCGTATTAACTTGGCTCAGGAGCAGCTCCTCTGCTCTATCAACCATGTTTCTGCACATGCCAAGAAATATTTTTACTTTACGTGGTCCATTCTTGCACTTTATGTTTAATATTGAAGAGCCCAGTAAATCCACACTGCAAATGCAGGGGGTTTTACCGGGTGCTCAGAGAGGGAGATAAACACTGAAACAAATTCCTCTTTGTGGGCCCAGTGGCTCGAGGAAAACCTGAGGTAGCAATGAAGGCTGACTGGAGATGACACCATGGGAGGAAGGTGGGGGCCTCTCGACAGCCGTATCATGTCCTTAAAGAGTCAGTGAAAGGCAACTAATCAGGGAATCACAGAATGCTTTGAGCTGGCAGAGACCTTAAAGCCCATCCAGTGCCACCCCTGCCATGGGCAGGGGCACCTTCTACTGTGCCAGGCTGCTCCAACCCTGTCCAACCTCAAACGCTTCTCTTCAGCAAGGGGAGGCATTATTCTAAGAGCTGGATTTGAGTTTCTAATTTTTTTCTTCCAAAGCTTATCCTTTTTAAAGCTGTTTATTATTCTCCAGAGGTAGAAGATTTAATATCTTCTTAAAAAGTAGAAAACAAACACCTGAAAACCCAGACACACAATGCCATGTGCAGGCAATTAATATATAACATAGTGTGTCCCTGCCCATGGAACAAGATCATTTTTAAGGTCCCTTCCAACCCAAAATATTCTATGATTCTACATATAATACTTAAATGTGTTCTCTGGGGCATTTTGGAGGAGCTTCAGGCTGGTGGTGGTGGCCAAGTGTTTCTGGTGGCACCATGGGCTCCAACCACACCTTCAGTGTGAAGTCTCTTGTCACTCACATCAAGCCTCCTGCCCAAAACCCACTCAGAGACAGCCTGAAAGGTCACCTCAGCCACACAGCTTCCATCTCCACAACAACCACCTCCAAATATTTGGAGTCTGATTCTCCAAATAGGATGTATCAAAACAACCTGGAGTAAGGCAGCCTGCCTGGAGAAAGCCCCTCTATAAATAGCCTACCCAGGATAAAAAAAGGGTTACTTTCTCTGCTGCATGTGAGAGGGAGCTAAACCTAAACAAACTTTCAACACCAGCTGAGTTTACATATTCAAACTTGGAGGGTGCCAAAGTTGCAGCCGAACTGGCACCGAAAAGCCTAACAAAAAAAGTCATACATTGACAAAACACACAGTCATAATAAAACCACATCCAGTTAATAACTTTGAGAACTAATGTTAACTCCTAGCACAATAGAAAAGTCTCCTTAAACACAATAAAGCAGTGATATAATTTACTCTCAGCTCCTTTTCAAAACATTACTCTCTGCCCACAATCACATTCAGATTACAAAATTCCTTTTGTAGTTTTCTCCTAGCTGTGGGAATAAAATAAACCACTTAGATGACAGTAAAGTGTCTGTAAAATATATAACAGCAATAACTCCTGGTGGAAATGCAGCAGATATTTATACAAGAGCCAAAGCAGGGAGCACTGCTAATGCCCAGGGAGGGGGTGTTTGAGAGGCCTCTTCTGGGTGAGATCCTGGTGCTGCAAACCCTGTCCCCAGCCTTAGTCTGGTCCCCAGCACGAGGTGACAAGTGCTGGGGGAGCCTCTGCAGCCCCGTGGCACCAGTCCATGAGCTGCTGTAGGAACAGGACAAGCTGCTCCTCGGTGGCTTGGGAGCAGGGGCACAGCTGGGGTGGGAAAAGGAAGGACAAAGCAGCAGCCAGAAATAACCTGCCTTAATTAAAGGGATTTTTTTTTTCCCAAGGATTGTAGAACAGAATCACAGAATCATTTAGGATGGAGAAGACCTCCAGGATCACCGAGTCCAAGCTGTGCCCAGTCCCCACCTTGTCCCCAGCCCAGAGCGCAGAGTGCCACGTCCGGTCTTTCCTTGGACATTCCAGGGATGGGGACTCCACCACCTCCTGGGGCAGCCCCTGCCAAGGCCTGAGCACCCTTTTCATAAAGAAATCCTTCCGGATTTCCATGTTTTCACAGTTGTAGAACATATGGCTCAAGTAACAATGCAAAGGATGTTATTTATCAAGTACAATATCCATCCTGCTCAGTAACTGATGTGCTTGAACTTTGGACATGGAGGAAAGGATGCTTAGTGGTTTAGATGAGATATTACAGAAAGCTTTTCATGGAAAGGGTTGTAAATCAATGGCACTGGTTGCCCAGGGAATTGGTGGACTCACCATCCCTGGAAGTGCTCACAAACGTGTGGATGTGGCACTTGAGCACATGGTTTAATGGTGACCATGGTGCTGGTGCTGGTTGACAGTTGGATTTGATGATCTTAAAGGTCTTTGCCAACCTTAACTGCTCTACAATTCCATAATTTTACCCAGTGAAGAAATCTACATTAGTAGAAAAACGAATCCAAAATCTCTGAAGGAGGCCATGACAAGGTGGCTGCTGTGACCACGACTACATGGACAGATGAGACCACACAAATATGTGAACCCTGATCCCAGCAGTGGAAGACCTGGTTGTCCACAGTCTTGTCCTCTACACAAGCATCCAAGGAGAAACAAAGAATCCAAGATCTCCCAAGAGTTCGCTTTTTAAAAGTTATCTCATGTCAGATTTAACTGGGGCAAGGAGCTGGGAAAAGCAGCTTTGGTCCATATTTCTCTGCCATCTATCAAAGCAGAAATACTTCCACTGAGCAAAGGAAAACCACTTATTTTATGTTCAGTGGTTCCACCAGCCCTGAAGGGACGGATCTGGACCAAAATGTGAACCAGAATTTCCCCCAGGAATGCCCTCCCTACCTGCACCCCATGAAAGGGGCACACAAAACCACCTTCCCACCACCAGCAACATCTGCCTGCAGCTGGAGACCACGGCCAAGCCCTGCTCACCAGAGTCCCTCTATGAACAGAGAACAAATGCATTAATTTGGATATATAAAAGCTTACATCCAATTTGAGGTCAGCCAATGTAAATGAAAAGCCCCAATGCCCGAAGCCCTGGACGGCCACATTATTATGGGCGTTCGGGGGAATGTACAGGGTACAGCATTCAGTATGTTTAAATATGTTCTCACGGAATTTAACCGAGTGCTTAACTCCTTGATGAAAGAAATTAAGCTTCCAGATCAAAATTGACACTTTCAGAGCTGAAAGAAGAAAACACTGTTGTATCTCCTACTGCAAAGCCCAACCTCCTGCAAAATCAGAGGCCTTTGCTTTTGTTGAGGGCTTTTCTTGATGGTTTGCTTCTAGTGTTGGTTTTTAAGTGTGTTTGCAAACATCAGTTTTGATGTAAAATCCAGAGGGTCAAGGAAAAACATGTCAAAATATGGAACAAATGACTTTAAATCATACAATCACACACTGGGTTGGGCTGGGAGGGATCTTAAAGCTCATCTCATTCCACCCCTGCCATGGCAAGGACACCTCCCACTGTGCCAGGCTGCTCCCAGCCCCAATGTCCAGCCTGGCCTTGGGCACTGCCAGGGATCCAGGGGCAGCTACAGCTGCTCTGGGCACCCTGTGCCAGGGCCTGCCCACCCTCCCAGGGAACAATTCCTGCCCAGAATCCCACCTATCCCTGCCCTCTGGCAGTGGGAAGCCATCGCCCCTTGTCCTGTCACTCCATCCCCTGTCCCAAGTCCCTTAATGCTGCCTGTTAATTGCAAAGGTCACTTTAATTTAATATACCCATATTCTATATATAACCACACATTTGCTTTGAGCAACCTGGTCTAGTGGAAGGTGCCCCATGGCAGGGAGTTGGAGTGAGATGAGCTTTAAGGTCTCCCGAACCCAGCCCAGTCTGGGATTCTGTGATTTGTAAGAATGTTTCAATAGGTTTGCATAGGCGAAGACATGGCGAAGATTGCTGTTCCTAGAAGAATGGTCACATACCCACCCAGGACCCCTGAGGTTTTCTCTATCCCACGGATAACCTCTCCTGGAAGGTGGTGAGGAGCAGGAAGAGCCTGTTTGCAGGAATCTGAAGGGCAATTCCAGCTAACAGGACCTGGAGCTGTGGATACAGCCCCAGGGACAGAGGACCCTGAGGAGCCCCAATCTGGCAGCCGAATGTAAATGCTGGGAGAATAACTTCTGCCCCTGAAGATTTTACACCTTCAAAATGCTCTACCACAAGCTCTCCATGGACAAGAAACCCCATTTTTGGGTTTACAACAACGTGCGGCCAAAGAAATGAAGGGAGCTGTAGGTCAGAAACAACTCAGCCACAATGCACTAATTAAAGCCAAGGCTGATGGACATTTTTAAGTGGAGCAGAATCGCCTCCCAAGTTTTGCCGTCTACGTTTTACAATCGGTAAAAATTATTTTCTCCAACTTTTTCTGCACGTTGTTTTCAAAGTTGTTTTACTGCGTATAAAACCATCAGGCTTTGGAACCACACATGGGCTTTCTGCATAAAATATTGCCTTATCTTTGTATAAGCAAACTATTTTAACTCCCTAGAGCTATTTAGGTAACCATTTGCCGTGACCTCTGAATTCTTATCCTGAATTATATTTTTATGTGCTATATAAAGGTACTGTTATGTTACTGTTTTTATTCCAGGTGCCAAAAAGGACAAGTTTATTGCCAACTGCTCGCTCTGTGTCTTTTTTTTTTTTGTTTTAAAGACTTAACTGACCCAGCAGTCAAATTTGTTTTTAATTCACATGGGAATGGTTTATGAGGAAAATCACATCTACTATGAAGAAAGAAATAAACAAATCAGTAATATTTGGGGAAAAATAATCATCAGCCAAAAGTGTCACCTTGCTGGCATGACTGAAAGGCCCTGTACCAACACAAAAGTGCTGTTCTTGTTATGTTTTGTTCCATCCCAAAAATGGAAGCAAAACTACAGTCACAGAATCATAGACTGGTTTGGGTTGGAAGGGACCTTAAAGGCAAATATACACTATTCACACAGACAATGATACTAATAATACTAACAACAACAATTATAGTAATAATAATAACAATAATAATGATGATGATGATGATGCCCTTAAACCACTTCAAATTTCATATTTCCTAAAGGACTCACAAGTTGATATGGTACCAACAATGTATGGAGATGGTTTTCCTACGCTACTAAAATACATGATGTTTAGATGGGAGATGGGGCAGGAATTGTTCCCTGGGAGGGTGGGCAGGCCCTGGCACAGGGTGCCCAGAGCAGCTGGGGCTGCCCCTGGATCCCTGGCAGTGCCCAAAGCCAGGCTGGACATTGGGGCTGGGAGCAGCCTGGGACAGTGGGAGGTGTCCCTGCCCATGGCAGGGGGTGGGAATGGGTTGGGCTTTAGGGTCTCTTCCAGCCCAAACCACTCTGGGATTCCACGACACCAGAGAGGGGAAAAGAAAGGCAGCACCACAGCAGCAGCGACAGAAACGATGGCACTGCTTGGGAGACCAGGCTGGAGCGGGCTGGGATATTGCAAAGGGAATTCCCTGTACTCTCTGGCTGCTGCCCATCAACTCTGGGCTGATGAGAGCCCTGGGCTGATCCAAGTGGGGTAAGAGGGAACTGCCCTGGAGAAGCCACTGGCAGCACAGGATCAGCACGAGGGATGCTCGCAGTAGGTTAGAGCCAGGAAACTCAGTGTAAGCCAGACCACCACTGCTGGCTACCAGGGAGGATGTTATCTGCCAGCTTTTCTCATCCATAATGAGAATTAATTTAAATAAAAGAGGAACTGCATATCAGAACCCATTAATGAAGGGATACAATAAGAACAGATCTTGACTGCAGCCTATGTAACGGCGTAGAAAATGTGCTTCCCACAAAGGTTCTACTATCAACATTTCTGAATAATTAATTGGAAATAAAAGCACTTTGAAGCTTAGCAAGGTTCTTTTAATGCTTTTTGAATAATGTGTAATATTCAGCAACTTCTAGCACAACGATGTGCGTGGAGTTGTGTTATCACATCACACTCAGGTGACCCACGAAAAACAGAAATCCATGGAACAGTAAAACATAACCTCCAACATGAAAATAAAAATCAAACATCCTCGTAGATGAAAACTAAATTTAATGTGTGTTCCTGAGGGATAGAAAACGAACCCTGGGAAGGGCTATATTGCCTTGGATTGGTGCAATGAGATGCAAAATGCATATGAAAGGTTTTCATTTGAGCTGATAACAACCGCACGCTTTGGAAACGCGGAGCTCTGCAAGGAACAACACTGAGGTCTGGTGTCAATTTAAATGCACTGAACACCAGGAAAATGCCCCCAACTAAGGCTTCAAACTTGTACAGCACATTTCCACTCAACCCAACTAGATTGCCTGTCACATCTGACATGGCTTGTCAAAAGTTATCCTTCACTGCTCATGGGCAACATGGAGGGTCAAAAGACCAAATACAATGGTCCAACCCATCCCATTTTTTTTCCTTCAGAGCAGCAGATATTGAACTCGAAGATGACAAGACAGAGCAGGTTGAAGCGGCTGCCAGAGAAAGAGAAGCTGTCCAGAGGCGCTGATCTGAAGGAGAAAAACCAGCCGGTCTGTGCATGTCATGGCCGGGGCTCGGGCGCTGACAGTCTCACACAAAAGGCACTGAAAAGCCGAGAAACTTGAAGTGGCCTTTGCAAACCATCTCAGCCGTTAAAAGGGAGAGCGACGGTCAGCCCGTAATGTGAAACGCGCCTCGGCGCGACGGAAGGGGAAAGGGTGTCCTGCCTTTCCTTCATCTGCAGCACTATCAGCCAGAGGGGATTTTTCACTCCCTGAAACGTTTTTTAAGAGTAGCTTTTTCACTCGGAGTTTATTTTTATTTCAGAAAGAGCAAGGTCTTTCTAAAGCAGCTCAAAATCTTTATTGTGTTTTCAACCAGGGCTTGCTCGTGCCAACGGAAGACGTGAAATGGTAATTCATGGGATAGCAACTTACAAACAGCTGCAAATACAGACAGTACCACAGCCCTGTTACAATTAGTAGCGTTATGTGAAAAGACAACTGCAGAGATTTTCCACAATATCACTGAAAAATTGTGGCCACGTGCTGCAAACATGTCACTGCAACAAATTTCTGTGCAAATCTCCTTCAGGTGCCCAGTGCCCTCTTAATCCCCCCCACAAACAAAGTCACAGGGTGAACCCTCTCTGTTTCTAACTGCCTTTGAGCTTCTAAGAATCCCAACTTGTTCCTGTTTGCTTTCTCCACAATAATTTGAGTTTCATGATTTCTCCATCCCCACACAGCCATCACGAAGCTGGTTGAGATCCTCAGCCCTTGCCTTGCACATGGGCAACACCCACTGAGACTGCCCTGAGGAGCAGCCACATCCAGGCACAAGTTAATAACAGGGCATTTCCAACCCTAATCCTTCCTTTGCATCACCATCTTTGTGCTTTAATTACCACAAAAGTAACATCAGTTTAAATTAATGAGGGAATCTGGAGTTGCCACCCATGAGCAGATGTAGAAAGTTCATGTTTGCTGTTGGTGGCAGAGCTGGCTGTAGACTAGAGTGACATTTTTAATACCTGGGTGGCTAAAATACCAGTATTTGAATAGGAAATCTTGCATTTTACACCCTTCTGCAATTCAATGTTTTTCAATCTTTCTGGGCTGCGCTCAGTTTTGTTGGATAACCTTTCCATCTAATCTACCATGTGTCTCACTGAATTTGAGCACCTTATATGTATTCAAATACTTGTATTCAAATACATATTTTCTTTCACAGGGTTTTTTTTGTTTTTTTTTTTTTTTTTTTTTGGTAGCAGTAAAGGTCCTTCAAGTCACTTAAATTCATATATAAATTCATTCATGAACCTGCTGGAGTGTCTCCAGAGAAGGCCCATGAAGGTGATCAATCCTGGGGGGGTGCCCCATCCATCCCTGGAAGTGTCCCAGGCCAGGCTGGATGGGGCTTGGAGCCACCTGGGTTAGTGGAAGAGAGAAAGTGGAAGAACCCCATGGCAGGGGGTGGCACTGGATGGGGTTTAAGGTCCCTTCCAGCCCAAACCATTCTGTGATTCTATGATGTAACTGTAGATATTTCACTGTGCATGGAAAAACAATCCTCATGAATGAAAAAAGCAAGTATTTCAGATGCTTTTAAGATCTTCAGTTCAGGAAGCAAAAAAAAAAAAATTTGCAATCTAATTTGCTAGGCTCAGTTCTCGTATTTACCTCTCCAAACTGTTTCTCACTCCTTTTTTCCCTGTCCGGGGGTTGGGGGATGAGAGCAGGGAGCTGCTGGCTCCTGGCGGGGCGTGGGCGCCGTGTGACCCTGCCTGCCCCACCAGATTCCCTTCCCTTCCCCTTCCCCTTCCCCTTCCCCTTCCCCTTCCCCTTCCCCTTCCCCTTCCCCATCCCAGCACTCTCCTGGTATTCATGAGCTGCAATTTAATTCAAGTGCACTCGAGTTCCAGCAAACACGGAGCTGCCGAGAGCGGTGGGAGCGCCGGGCTCCATGCGAGGAGGGGCCCTGGGTAAATATCAGCGCGGGGCCGGTGTGAGAGGATAACCTGCCCACACATACACCAGCCCAATTAGCTGAGGCAAAGAGAGCTTTTATTCCCCAAGGAGTCCAAGAAAAGTCAGAGCAAGGCTCTCCAGCATCCAGAGACGAAGCTACGGCGTGGTCCGGTGCGGCACTAGGCATTAAAGCTACACCCAGTGCTGCCATTAAAGGAAATTTGGAAGGGGGGGGGCAAGGCAGAAGATGAAATTTTATTGTTCTAGATTAAAAGTGGTTCTCTATAGCACAGAAAAGCATGGAAAGAAACAGTCTCACCTCTGAGGGCAAAGGAAGAACACCTTGACCCGGCGTGACTGACAGCCCACCATCAAAGAAGCCTTCGCTGCTTCAAGAGGCACCAAGAAGATTTTAATGTATGAAGTCAAAAACTCCCTTACTATAGAAAAGGGGAATTTCAGTCTTAAAAATAGTCACTGAAAGCATATTAAATTAATCTGATTAACAGACTTTTCCCAGGATATTATTATCAAATATAGCCCAACCAGTGAAAGTCTGAAAGAATTCCAGGCATTTCAAATATGCAAACAGTAAAACTAATTTCTAATGACTGACTCCATCCTTAATTTACTTGCCCTACTAAATCACTCCTTTTCAGAACTTTCTGAAATACAGAACACAAGGAAGCCCAAGGAAGAATGAGATGGATGAAGGTACACCATCAAAGAAGGAAAAACACGAGTAGTCAAGGAATTAAGAGCAAATGATACCTCAATATGAAATTGGAAAGAATTGCACTCAATAGAGTTCCTTCTTTTAATAGAAATAAAATTCGAATTGGGTGTAGAGTCTGACACTGCAACACTTTGGGTTTTCAAAGAATCAGAGAATGGGTTGGCTTGGAAGGGACATTGAAGATCCTGTAGTTCCAGCCCCTTCCTTGCCATGTTTTGGAAGAAAATATTGTAGTTCAAAGGCTTTCAAAAGCAAAATTACCTGTTTTAAGAGGAAGAGAACATGCACTTTTATGGTGTGCCCATTAAAAAGGCTCAGGGATTTCTGAACCAACACAGCTTGCCTAAAATATGCATTTTTTTCCCTGCGCAGCGGCTCCCCCGTCACCTCCCGGCTGCCCGAGCCCGCAGCCGAGCCGAGACCACCTCGGCGAGCAGCATTTCCCCACTGCTCCAGGCTAAACTCTGGCTGTGTAGAGAACCAAGAAATCCAACAGCCTCTTTAACATCCCACAACGAATTACTGACAAGTCATTTTTTTGCTCCATATTGCAAGTCAATGTGGCAACCCCGGGTTTTTTTTCCCTATTACAAACATGCACCGTGCCTCGGCTCGGAGCCGTTTGGATGCTGATACAAGATTCATAATGGCTGTCAGAATCTGCAATTTTTCCTTTTGTTTTATGAGGTCAGGCAATATTACCTGCACTGATGTATTCCATTTCCCCAGCTGAAAACCTTCTCATTTGAGCACGACAGGTTGAGGGAGTCATGATTTTGCAACCCACCATGTGAAACACAGCGCGAGGGGGCAGGTGCCTAACCCCACGTTCTCCTTTTGCTCTTGTCCACTGGCAACAGTAAATTAAACTGTCAAAAACGGAATTGTCCTGTCATCAACAAAGCTATAGCTTCACAAGTATTGCAACATCAGATATATTTCTAATTCTGCATTTCCCTGCACCTGTAATTTCATCAGCAACTCACGCTGGCCCATGGTGAGAAGCTGTCCAGGGGACACTGGTGGGCTCCTTGGAAGGCTTGACACGGCATTTCAGAGACAAATTAATGAACAATATCAGAAATTTGTTATATAGATATAAAAAAGAGCTCAGAGAGGTCCTGACTCTCCTGCACTGCTCTGCAGCTCGGAGGAGGCCGCAGTGCTAACGGGGTGGGACACGAGGCACAAGGAGCTGCAACGAAGGACCAGAACCTAAACATATTTAAATGCACTAATTGCACAGATAAAAGTGGACTTGCACTCCAAATTTCTGTCTTTGCCTTTTGGCCCCTTCAGAGTTTACCAGTGTCTCTGAGAAGTTTCCTTTCCCACTGAAGGGGTTTGTCCCGGCACACGATGCCTCATGAACTGGTGGCAGAAACTATTGCATGTTCAGATTTGGAACATTCAAACCACTGTTTCCTTCTGCCATGCAGTTCTCCAGGGCTGATTTTAAAGGATCATGATTAACTACAATCTTCCTTTCAGAATTTAAGGGTGCTTTCAATTTTCACTTGAAGCTGACTTGTACCTTTTCTTCTCTTGGAATAAGTTACAAACCTCACATGTTACGCAGAAGTACAAACTGCCCAGAAAATACGCATTTTTTGCAAAACTAATTAAAATATTGTCAAAGTATCATTTAAATGCATAAACTAAGCACAATATCCAGCAGAAAGGTTATACAAATTACCATCATTAAAGTGAAAGGGAGCATCTCTCCCGATGTGCTGATAAACAAGAAAAAAGGGCTTGTTGTTATTAATTCAACGTAGCAATCAAATATTGTTTTAGATTACCTCTATAAAAATTCCAAGCTTATCAATCATTAAACTGTGGACAGAAAGTTAAATTGAGATAAGAAATCATTTCATGCAGCTTAATGCAGTCAAAGTGACTCAATATTCCTTTATTAATTCTCATTTAATATCACTTTAAATTGCCGCCATTATTATCCTACGGTAGGCGAAGGGCTCGGTGTAATTAGTCTGTATTAAGCCCTTTTTATTTATAAGGAGCCAAATAAACAAACCCACTTTAATTACCTGGGTGCCACAATATTGATCTGAGCATCAAATTTTAATAGGGCTTGATTTGGACGCTGCCACGGGTTGGGTGGGTGGGTTCCGGCCCCCGGGGCCCCCCGCGAGCTCGCCCGCCCCGACGCGCCGCCAATTACCAGGAGAGACAAAAGTCAACGAAGGCAGGGAATCT
>NC_138788.1:37298750-37438750 GCF_965178545.1 Coloeus monedula | reverse complement strand
AGGGTTAGATGGGATGTTGGGCAGGAATTGTTCCCTGGGAGGGTGGGCAGGCCCTGGCACAGGGTGCCCAGAGCAGCTGGGGCTGCCCCTGGATCCCTGGCAGTGCCCAAAGCCAGGCTGGACATTGGGGCTGGGAGCAGCCTGGCACAGTGGGAGGTGCCCATGGCAGGGGTGGCACTGGATGGGCTTTGGGGTCCCTTCCAGCCCAAACCACTCTGGGATTCTGTGACTCTATGAAATAATTTATTTCTCATCCTGCTGCCACCCAGCTGAGGAGGGGGCAAGCGACTCAGGCAGGTTGGTGAGTGGCAATGCAGATGTTCCCTAATTTAGTTCATTGCTCTTACACTTGCTCGTTATTTCCAATATTTTCCCAATTAAAATCTCATTTTTTCATGTAAAATTTTAATCAAATTTTTCCTTAATAGAGGTTTAGTAGATGTTTTTTGCAGCATCTCTTAAAACTTTGGGCCAACACGGCGTTGGTGTTTAACTGTGCTATGGTGGGAAATAGAAGGTATTATTGGGTGGGTACTCAACTTCAGACAAACCAAGGACACCCAAGAACCCAAATCTCAGACTGTTAAAGCTTTCAATATCAACCTCTTCTTGTGACAATAAAGAAGTCACATGGCTTTTAATACTGATGATAAAGAAAGGCACCATATTTATTCATGATGGGCTCAGTAATTCTACCTGGATGCACTTTGCTTTACGATGGCATTATATACTACTGATATTTGTGCACAGTAACTCCAGAAAGTGAACTGGTTACACACTGATGGACGTGGTAATCTACCATAAAACATGCATTTCTAATTTTAAGTAGAGCTCTCCATGAACCTAAACATGAGATGCTTTAAGATACATTATCTACCCTCCAAGATACATTTCATAATTTGTATGTGTTAAGTAATCGCTGGCACTGTAATAAAATAAATTCTCTCACACTGTCTTCCTTGATGTTTTTTTTCCCCCAATACTTCTTAAAACTTTTTAACTTCCTTGCAGCAAGCTTAGCAGTTAGGAAATTAAATGCAAAATAGCACTCCAGCCTAGTCATAAAGTCATATTTTTGGTTCAAATAAGTGTCACCTAAATCATAAAAACCAAATCAAATGCAACTAACCTGTAGAAGACACTAACCCAAGCAATTAAGTAAATGGAGAAACTACTGAAAACTTAGGCTCTGGAAAAGTTCCTTTGGAAAGCCTTCTCCCAGAGCTGTCTGCCTTGGACTTGGTGGTTGATTAATCTCGGTACAGACCTTTAGAGAACAGCTGACACTGTTTCACCGAGACTGTTTTGTTAACACACAAGAATTATTTCACACACGGACTCCCCCCTGTAGTGACCCTCCATTCTCTCCCACCTGCAAACCTAAGGACTGTGCCAGCTCAAGCCACTTCTCCACTCAGCACCAAGACCACCACCTGAGGAGCTCCCAAGCCTTACTAAAAATCAAAACAACTTCCTCTTCTCACTTACAGAAAAAATAAATTGATAAACCCATAATCTGCAAGGTCCACAATGGTTGCTGTGCCCTTCCCTACTGAACCATGGAATAGTTTGGGAAGGGACCTTAAAGATCATCTCATTCCAGCCCCCTGCCATGGGCAGGGACACCTTGCTCCAAGGCCCGTCCAACCTGGCCTGGAACACCCTCCTTGGTACCATTTAAGTGCTTGCAATAAAAAATTTAGAATAAACCAAAGGAAACCCAAATCCTATCATTCCCCAGATTCCTTTTCTCCTTTAACCCCATGCCCTCCACTGAAGGCAGAGCCCACGTGCTCCTCCCTGCTCCATCCAGCTCTCCCGGCCTCCATGAATTTCCCAAAGTGCCTGCTGGTGTGACTGCAAGTGCTGCAGCCAGTCCCTCAAGTATCCTCAGACTAAAACCATCAGGCTTTTTAAAAGAGCCAGGACTGTGGCAGTAGATCTCCTAG
This sequence comes from Coloeus monedula, assembly GCF_965178545.1. NCBI lineage: Eukaryota > Metazoa > Chordata > Aves > Passeriformes > Corvidae > Coloeus > Coloeus monedula. Next base: position 37,436,801 of record NC_138788.1, on the reverse strand, counting down.
GCTGAGATCTCATCCATTTTCTCCTGGTATTAATTGTGCAAACCATCTGCGCACTTTTGATTTTTTTTTTCTTTTTAATTGAAAACAAATGCAAAAAGTCATTGAACACTTCAGTCTCATTTGCTAATGGCTCCCTGCTTCCCTCAAGGAGCACACCAAACGCTTTGCTTGGTCCTCCTCTTATTCCTAATGCACTTATCAATGGATTTCTCTCTGTCTCTTGCTACTTCCATCTGGATTTTCCCTTCCTTCCTTACTTTGGCTCCGTACACTGGTGCTATTCCTTTTGTAACCTTCTTTTTGGAGGTGAGGTGCCCTTTTTCTCTTTTCTTTCTGGTGTTTAAGGTCTTTGAAGGACCAGTCTGTGATGGAGCCATGCAGGTTTCCAGTGATGATCTTCCACACACTGAAATGCCCTCCCCTTTCATGAGAGACAGATCTTACAGCTCTGTCCTAAAGCTCCTCCTGTAAGAACTCTGCTTTCCATCTCGGATTATTATTCCCTGTTTCTCCAAGGACACTGCTTTAAATTTGCAGATTTTCCTGTTTTTTCTCTGGGATTGTGGATCAACACTTCCACAGCCACTCACTCTGTTCTCCAGCTTTATGTCATGATTCAAACCCACTAAATCAGAATAAAAATCCAAGGTCTTCTTCCCCCCTCTATCTACAATACGTGGCTTTAAGCATAAACATGATATGAGAGATTTTACTGGAAATACCAGATTTACTAGTTAATCGCAACAAAATTATGGTATTTCTTATGTCTGAAACTTTTAAACAGCATCTAAAATCAAAACTCCTCCAGTTCACCACTCTGGTTTTTAAAAGTGGAACTCTCCCTCTGCCTGGTGCAAGTTTAAATGGGAAAAATATATCCCCAATTCCACAAATCCTCTCCAAACAAAAACGTGTGGGAAGTAAAGCAGTGTTTGGTTCACCAAATTCCCACATCCAATGCAAGTAGATTTGCATTGTTGCCTTCTTTCCTCTTACATATTTCCCTTTTCATCTTATTCCCTCTTTTATGTTGGTGGGATTAAGACAAAAGGAAGACAAAATAATTTGCTGTAATGAGTCTTCAAAACGGCCATTTGAAAATAAACTTATTTCATGCTGAAAAATTTCATGCTGGAAATAAAAACCCTGAACTCACACTAAAATGAGTTTTCTGTAGGAAAGGTTTGCTTATGTGCTACAAATTTCTTCACAATTAGTTTTTGCTCAGAATAATTGTCTATAAAATCATAAAAATACAGCCATGAAGCCCCAAGTGAGAAGTATATAAATACAGCCCACCCCTCAGGGGGATGATAAGAGGATACAGAGTTTATACAGACAGCATTTGGGAGACCACCTTTACCCTGAGGGATAAGGGACAATGGAGACATTCCTGAAATATTTTAAACCCATTCTCTGTAGAACCAGAGGAGTTTTCTGCACCACTTGATGGCTCCTGGGAAGGGAGGGCACCACTAGGAAGTGCTGATGGCACAGCTCCCTGGTTGGGATGTAAATGAGAACAAATCCACACAAAAATAGGAATATCTGCATTTTTTAGCCCCTTTTCTCTCCTGGTTGCCTCCCCAGCACCAGCCTGGTTTGAGGATTTACAAATACTTCAACCAGAGTCTTTAAATTTGGGCAAACTGTACTAAATGCATCTGAATGCTCATGATAAACCTGACCTGAGGGTTAATCTATTTCACAAAGCCTAAAGAAAGATCAATTTGCTCCTTAAAACTGCCACAGTAAAATTTAACACTGTATTTCCAACTCTTATGGCAGTTAAAGGTTTTAGGAGTGAATTATTCAAGGCAATTCAGTGACACGGAACCCATCCATCTGTCCTGAAGTTCAAAATCCAAATTTTAGTTATTTTTCCTACAAAAACAGGCAAACGTCAGAACTTTTTAATTAAAAAAATTTATTTTCTTACTTGATATTGGGATAGTGACGAGATGAACAGACCTGGAAAATGCAGCAATTTTTTAATATGATTTAAGTTCTGTTTCCTCCCCTCTCATCACCCAAAACCCCAAAGGGGGCAGAACAACCTGACAATCAGTGGGAAGCAGAAATCCCTCATGCTGAAAAATAAATATACGGAAAAACACACCTGAAGAAAGTGGGATGCCAACCTCAGACTTTCTCCAAATACAGCAAACCAAAGCAGCCTGGATATTATATTTAATATCCAGCCCCCTTCCAGCACGCTGAGGAAGAGGCTCTCGGTCTGCTGGATTTATTATGGCTTCACAAAGGGGGGTTTTTTTTGACAGCAATTTTTTTCTGGGAATAACAACAGCGGTGTTTGGAGCAGGCTGTGAAGCAGAGGCTCAGGGTCCTTGGCCTCTCTGTTTACAGCCACGCTGCCACTTCTCATGTTGCCTGTGCAGCTCAGATGGGAATAGTCCAAAATGCACCAATACACATTTGTGCCTCCTCAGAACAGTTTTTCACACTGTTACAGAGCATGCCAAGGTTTACACTTAGATTTTATTTTTCAGAGGTGCATAATTAGAAAAACTGCCTTCAGCCTCAGCTGCCCACACACAAGTGTACGTCCAGACACCTCAGGAAGCAATGAACCAAAGATGTTTGGCACATATTCCGCTCTAGCTGTGATGAGGGGTTGCAGCAGCACAGGATATGGAGCTTTCCAGTTCTGCATCTGCACACAGGACTGGACAGAAAAGCCTGTTTCCCATTCTCAAAAGCTGGGTTTCCTGCTGGAGCTGAACACTCCGTGTTCCTCCCACTGACAAATATCTGAAAAAAACCTGTTTATGCTTTTCCTTTGCTGCCATCACATTCCAGTGTCACATTCCCTTCCAATGTTTATCCGTCTGAGGAACATGGGAAGCTTGACATGAATTTTTTTAGGGTGTCCAGTAACGCTAATCTGACATTTCTATTATTTCTGAGCAGCCCAAGTGATTTTGGGACTGAGCCGAATCTGCACCAAGCTGCTTGCAGGAAAAGCAGCATTTCCTGTGATATTATCAATTACATTTTGCCCCAGAGCAACTGGAGTTGCCTCTTCAGAAGGTGTCACAAGCCAGCAGAGCTGGGACAGACCTAGAACACAGCACAGGTATTTTAAAAAAAAATACCCATAACTCATTCTCTGATAGACCCTGAACATGGAAATCCCCTCCTTTCACCTCCACAGCATCAGTTCTTGCACTTGGGAGGTCAAAGTCAATCACACTTCTAGAAAGAAATATTTTCTGACCCTCTGAGGGGGAGTTTCTCCCTACAGAGAAGTTCTGGAACCTTCTGCACCTTCTCATTGTTACTACAGCACCTATTTTAACTAAAATAACCGAAGTCTAATCACAAAATGACATTAATATTGCTGGATTTCACATGAAATAAATCCTGGCAATACATTTGAATAATGTCTGCCATTAAGACAGTTCCGGCCACAAAGACCTTAGCGTTATTAGTGCTTAATTTTAAAGATCCAGGGGGCAAAAGAGTTTTGTCCTTTGGGGAAAGCCAAGCTGGAATTCAATGTCTCACTCAGAGAGATGCAACAGAAAACACTACAGGGACTCTGGTGCACCTTCCAGAATGTGGCCACTTGCCTTAGAAAACATATTTGGTATCAGGTATTTCTGTATGGCAGTTATTTACCTGAGATCACCTCGCTCACTGCACGAGATAAATCCCCTGCTGCTCTGAGGTCTCACACAGCAGAGGAAACTCGACCACGCGACTCCGTGCGAGCCAAATCATCCTTAACCACACACTGTGGGAATTAACTGAAGGGAAATCCAGGCTCCAGGCGTTCAGAGGGGGTGAAACTATCCATCAGGTAGCTGATGGAAAACTGTAGGTCTAAAATCCATGTGAAAACCCCCAGAATTGGCCATTTGGTATCGATGCGTGATGGAAATCAGGAGGTGCCGGTGCTACAGAAGGTTCCTTGGCGGTTCCTCAGCCAAGGACGGCAGAAATCCACGTTGAATACTTGGTCAAGAAACCTTCTACTGAAGGATAAAGCCTCCAGTTATTTTTACTCAATAAAAAGGAAAAAAAAAAAAGAAAAAAAAATACCCAAGTGTGCCTGACAAGGAGGGACTGGAAGTACCAGAGGATTTTGAGACACTAAGACAGAAAGCTTCTTATTTCATTCAATTTGAGAGGTGAAGAGGGAACGGTGCCACAGTTTGGAGGCAAGAATAAAAATTCCATGAAATAGTCTCAGGAGACAACTGATAGCACTCATCCATAGTTGGTGACACTCTGACTCTTTCATGAAAAAGGCAATTTTGCTTCCCAGAAAAATATTCTGGCACTGGGGATTCAAGAGGACAAGGCTCTCAAGGCGATTTCTGACTTTCTAACCCATATTAATATCTACAGTTATCAAATCCAGAACTTCAAACTGTGACTTTGTAACAAAGAGGATTCTCAAAAAAAACCCACAGAAAGCTCTCTTTTGTCATGTATTTACAGCTGAAGAAATCTCATCCATTCAGCCAATTCTTTCCCAATGAAATCTGCTATTTTAATGCAGCTTAGCACAAAAGTCTTATCCAGAATGAAGTTGTATTATACATCTCAAACCTGTGTGAGCAGTTGAAGATACTCCGAAAATCATTTAAAATAACATTTGATTTTACAGAAACATTAATCACTTTAAAAAATCCCTAATTTCAGCAGAGTGGGACAAAAAAACTGAGCAATGTTTTAGTTTCTAACATAATGTCTAAATTCCTCCTTCATGGCATATTTTTGTTCATTTAACCAGGTGTTGCTCCTGAGAGATACAAAACTGATCTTGAGTGTGGGACCTGGAATACCTGAAATTCCATCTCCCCTCTTTAAAAAGCAACCCTGAGGTGTACTGTAATTAAATAAACCCATCTCCCTAACGAAGGAGTGAGAGCAGAACACAGGGGAGATGCTCTGGAAAGGAGAACTTGGTTTCTATAAGAACTCACCATAAAATGCAAAAATTATCCTCAGACAATTTGCCTGAAAAGAAAATTTCCCTCTTCCAAAGCAAGGACAAGCATCCTCAAACTTTGGAAACCAGCTTTCCCTTTTTTTTTTTGAAGAGGTAGGACTTTGCTGGTTTATTTTTCTGCCATTGGAAAGAGATGGAAAGAATGAAAGAAAATACAGAATGAACATTTCTCGAAAGAACGGAACGCGACTGGCAAAGGCAAACATTTAGGGTGGATTGAATTAATTTTGTATTGTAGCCTTTTGCACTTGTGAGGAAATTAATTCTGGGAACTACAAGATGAGAAGCCACTGGCTTATTTCCAGCACCTCCTCACAGTCATCTGCTTGAAAATCAGCTTCAAAATTGCATATTTATTTTGGATGAATTACCAGTTCCTAGTGTTTTGAACAGCAAAGACAGAGAGCTAAAATATTGACATTAAAGACTAGACACCAGCAGAAGAAGTGCTAATTGTTTGCAAAATTATTTTTCCTCGAAAGAATAAACAGCAAGGAAAAAGGTGGTGGAGGTTTTGGAAATCACCCAAACTTTTGCCCAAAGAAATGGTTCAACTTCTGAAACAAACTCTGACCCACTCCCTGCCAAGGAATTGCTGTGAATTAGGTCCTACAAGAGGGATTTGACTTCACAAACCAGCTCAGGAGTGAGCAGCTGGTTCAGGTCACTGGCACTGAGGAATTGGTTTTGTGAGACTTGCACAACTGTTTGTCTGAGCTGTAACTGATCTCTCAACAGGAATATGGGCTGATGATCTTAATGCCCAAATTTTAAACAAATATATTCATGCAAAATGCATAAAATCAATGTTTTACTACGTGAGAAGCTGATAACACAACACTCAGCTCAGCAGCCATCAACTGCTTCACCAATTTGCGTTGGATCTGCCCGCCTGAGGATGCGTCCCTGGTGCAAGACAGAGTTGGTGTCTTGGAATGAATAAAATTTAATTCCTATCTCTAAACAGAATCATAAAATCCCAGAATGGTTGGGTTGGAAGGGACTTAAAGCCCATCCAGTGCCACCCCTGCCATGGGCACCTCCCACTGTGCCAGGCTGCTCCCAGCCCCAATGTCCAGCCTGGCCTTGGGCACTGCCAGGGATCCAGGGGCAGCCCCAGCTGCTCTGGGCACCCTGTGCCAGGGCCTGCCCACCCTCCCAGGGAACAATTCCTTCCTAATGTCTAATCCAAACCTACCCTTCTTCACCTTAAGGCCATTCCCCCTGCCCCAGCACCCCGTGCCCCTGTGAGATGTCCCTCTCCAGCCGTGCTGGGAGCCCCCTTTGGGCACGGGCAGGGTTTTATGAAGCACATCCTCATCCAACATCCCGACCCACCAACGTTATCAGCTGCACCTCAGCTCTGCTATCCCAGGCCCTCCCTGCTGAGCTGCAACGTGAATTAAGCTGTTGCAATCTGAGGCCTCAGCCTGACATTTCCTCCTCATTCCCAGCCCATCAAACCGTGGCTGCTGGGATGGAAGTTCTGTTTGTTCCCGACGTGTTGGAGCAACGCCGGGGTTCAGGAACTTGTAATCTGCACCCAAACATTTTGCCTGCCTGGCAACAGCAAGGATTTCTATTTGCATGGTAATGAGACATTTTATTTGACAAGGTGTTGAAGGAAAAGATGCAATAATTTTAACAGTTGGGTGTTACACTTTAAACCCATTCAAGGAATCTGGGAAAAAACACTGCTTCAATAGCGAACTTTATGCGAGCGGAGCGTGGAGCAGGAAAAGGGACCAAATACTAATGAAAAAGTAATCACAGCAGCCACCTGTATTCACTGAAATATTAAACTACACATTGCAAAGGCAAACTATTGTGTTCTGTTCCTCTGGATCTGTCTGCCATGAAGTAAGGAAGGCCCCAAAGACAGACAGACTGACCAGGGAGATGGACATGGTGAGATTTCCACCTCCCTTAACCCCAGACCAAAATGAACTTGGACTCTAACCAAGATCCTCAACCTTAGCTTTAAATAATCAAATTAACCTGAAGTCTGCTATCCTCTTTTCTCCCTCTAAAAAAAGCAAACTTTCCCTTTATTTTAGACAAACATCCTCATATTGGATCATCCATACTGTCAAAAATCTGATGTTATCTCTGACCACAGACGTGCAGCTTGAATAATGAGATAGGCATTTGACCAGATGATAAACAGAGATCTTGTTTCCTCTGCAAGGAAGCACCAAGAAATTCAACTGAGGCCACTGCAGCAGAGATGTCTGGATGGGTTAGAGAAATAAAAATCACATGGACCCACAAAAAGAGTCAGAGCATGGAAAAATGATGAGAAATATTTTCCTAGACTGCTATTTAAAATAGATAATACAATTATTAGGCAATTAGCTCACCCTCCTGGGTTTCAGTGATACCCCCAAATTATACCACTGGTTTCCCAGGCATTCAGACCTCAAGCAGGTGGATGGTCAATCACTGCTGTGGGGCTGGAGTGGCTCCCCTGTGTGTTCAAGTCCAGGCTGGATGGGACTTGGAGCAACCTGGGAGAGTGGAGAATTCATAGGATTGCATTCAGGAAATCCCAAAATTACTTGGGTTGGAAGGGACCTTAAAGCCCATCTTGTTCTATCCCCTGCCATGGGTAGGGACACCTCCCACTGTCCCAGGCTGCTCCCAGCCCCAATGTCCAGCCTGGCCTTGGGCACTGCCAGGGATCCAGGGGCAGCCCCAGCTGCTCTGGGCACCCTGTGCCAGGGCCTGCCCACCCTCCCAGGGAACAATTCCTTCCCAAAATCCCATCTAACCCTGCCCTCTGGCAGGGGGAAGCCGTTCCCTCTTGTCTCATCCCTGCAGGCCCTTGTAAATAAATCAAGGGTTACTTTGCACCCGATGTCATCGCACACACCAATACCTGCATGAACACCTCCACTCTGCCAAAATATCGTAAATTTTGCTGTTTACTGACAAACCCCATGAATTTGTCCTGTTAAGCCTCCTTTTGCCCTTTCCTCCACCGAGATCTCTTATTTCCAGAGTGAATCAGGGTCCCAAGAGCCCACTGCAGGAGGGAGGACGAGCGTGCAGCCAGAGGATGCTGTGATTAGGGAAATTTACCAAAATCAAGCCCCACTGTAGCAGAGCCCGGATCTCCCTGTATCACCAGCCCCGTTATTTTGATTCATACGTTTCATGTGAAGCAAACACCAGAAGCAATTTGTGTAATAATCCGACAGAAAGTTAAACAAGAGCGAGCAAACTGCAGGAAATTCATCACGGCAGAACACGACTGCAAACAAGCGCGTCCCGAGGAGCAGCAGCCAGAGCTGCACACAACAATGAAACAGCAAGAAGGCATCCAATGTAGACAAGAGGGGAAGCAGGGAGAGGGCAAGAAGCCAGACACATTCCACATGACATAAGTAAATAAATCAAAGGAAGTGAGATTAAAACCTGAAATAACTGGAGGAGGGGGAGAGCTATAGCACCTGCATTGAGGTGTCCGCCCCACGGAGATTAATATCACACAGGCTATGGAAAGGCTGATTTGTAGTGGCTGAGCAGGGGAAGGGAGAAAAACATTCACAGTTCAAAAGCAGAGAGTTAAAAAAAACCCCGCCAGGGTCACTATTGCCTGGTTTTCAAACGGCAGTGAAACACAGCAGCTCAAAGCAGCTCATGCTGATTTGGATTTGTAATAAATTTATATTTTGGTTTTGTTTCCATCTGTGATTAAATAAGGCAAATGTAAAATTAAACAGTTTGAAAACTGTTTTTTTACACACGTTTCAAAAAGTTTTAATTTGAAAACTTTTAATTTTAACCTCTAGTAGAAGATGACTCTGCTCATGGCAGGCGGTTGGAACAAGATGAGTTTTAAGGTCCCTTCCAATCCAAACGAGTTTGGGATTCTGTAATTCTTTTCTCTAATATTCCAGCTCCAGTTTTACTTTGCAAAACTTGTTGTAGGCTTACCAAAAAACTAAATCAGTAAAACCTTGGTTTCACTGGTTCTCTTATATTATTTTTTATTCTTTACCCAGTAAATTGAAGTTACAAATATATATTAATTGGTCTTAGGCTGGGTGAAAATTTTGAGATGTATTAATATCACCAAGTCTTCAAATGCAAATCAAGTTCACTTTAAGCATCACAGCCTCATTCCAAACAGGAACAGTAGGAGTACAAAATTATATGAAATAGTGTTTTCAAAAATATTTAAGGCAGGCAGTGGTATTCTCCTATATAAGATTTCTGCCACTCGAGGCTCTGATGTAAAGGATGGAAGAGGAAGATAGAGGTCATATTGCTTAATGTATCTTGGAAGTTTTGGCCTTTTCATGAGAAACTCTTCTCAATTTACCTGTAGCTGGGTCCACATTGCTAAAGACAAGAAGGAGATACTGAAAAAAGAAGAACTTTTGCTGTATTTCCTAAGGTTTGGAGCAGAGCTACAGCACAGCTCAGGTCCAGGCCATTTCTATGTATTAAGTGGAGGAGATTAATGAGAGGCAACTATTGAAGGATAATGTAAAGAAAGGCCAACCAAAACCATAGCCAAAGCCATCAAATGTTACTCTACAGACTTAATTTTGGCTATTTATAAATCACATTTAAAAAAATCAAGTGGCTGTGATGGGATCTCACACTGGCACCACCACAGCATCGAGGTGGCTGCTCCATGGGTGGAGAAAACTGCTGACTTTTAGTAATTCCGTATGAAACAGATTCCTTGCCACTAAAGTAATAGCCAAAACAGTCAAGAGAATAATTGTATGGAAAAATATAAAAACTGCCAATCCTCCTTTCCCTCAGGTTTTCCAACCACCTGCCGGCAAACTGCATTAGAGGGGCTTTTCTTTCTTAAATATAAGAGCCCTGTGAGAAATAAATGAAATAAATTCAAGGCACCCTCACCATTTCCTAGAGCATTTCCTGATGATGGGATTTCCACGTTAGAAAGTGGCAGCAGTGTTTGTGCCACCCGTTGGTCCCCTCTGTGTGTGTGTGATGCTGGGGAGGCAGGTGAGTGCAGGGAGCTGCAGGTAACACACTGGGAGCTTCAGCTGCACACCACAAAATTAATGAGCTGCTTTGGAGCAATAATTTGTGGACTTCACAGAGAACCAGGGAAGATTATAAATGCTGTTGACCTAGAAGAAGTAATAGAGAATTCAGTATGCAGTACTGAAGAACAATTTGTAAGGGAATAAAGTCCAGCCTGAGCCATGACTGCTGTCTGTTGACAGATGGCAGAGAAGCGTCTCCTCCATTCTCTCTCATTAAAATAATTATGGCAATGTATGTTAGATTCTCTTCAAGCCTGGCATTTCCACAGCACATACAGGGGCATCAGCGTTGCAGGAATAAGGTTAAATAATAATGGAAACACATCTCTGGCATGCAAAGGGCTTTTGATATTAAACTTACCTGCTTCCAGAAATAACAGCAGGGAGAAATTTGTTACCTCGGAATAAATGAAATGGTTTCCCTTGTTCTAACAGGAGGTTAATTAGAGCTCTCTGCTAACTTGAGAAACACGTCCCAAATCCAGGTCAAGCCCCGGTTCAGCTGATGAGCCTCTGCCTTATGTAACTCCTCAGAACCAACCCTCTTTCTCCTTTTTTTTACCTTGGCTGCCAATTGCTCCCTGTAAAACTGCAAATCAGATGCAGCCCAGTGTGAAACTTCTTCCCAGCTGTCAAATAATAAAGCCTGGGAAACGGCGGGATGAGAGAATTTAGGTTATGGGAGAAAAATTCCAGGTTCAAGTGCATCTCTTGCACGGGCAGTACATTTGTATCTGGTGCTCTGGGGGGACCTGGGAAGAGAAGAGAGTTAGCCCAGTTATCCCCTGTGCTGTTAATGACTCTGGCAGGTAGTTAGTGATACGAGTTAATTAGCCAGCCCTGCGAGTCCTTGTCCCCACCACGAGGCGTGATGTCACGGTGAGCAAGAATCACCCGGTGTCAGCACTCCCCTGCGCTGCTCCTCGCTGCTGTTCTCCCCAATATGATTCACTTTCATTATTTATGAGACTTGTCTCACTAACCCTCAGCAACGGTTCCAAATAATGATAGGAATCTGTCAGTGTAGGATTGTATTTCTCAAAACAATAACCACAGTTCCTGGAAATGTCAATATGTCAATTGAGGGTAACACATCTCTCAATAAACCAATATTTTGTAAAAACAAAACAAAATCTAACGCCAAAAAAATAAAAAAAATCATGCACGGAGAACGGAAATTTGAGCTCCATGGAGCTCTTCTCTTGCAACGCCTGGTAGAGAGATTCCTGCTTCCTGCCAGACGGTGGAGACAGAAAGGCACATTTTTGTTTTCCTCCAATTAAAACTGTGAAACATTCAATATTTTAGCTCTTCATATTCATGAAATGCCACGAGGAAGGAGATGAGGGTCTTGACAGAAGTCAAAGAGCTCACGGTACAGCGGAAACCAAACTTAGTGATACAATGTGCAGAAAACTGAACCAAGGATAAATCAAGTCCTTGAGCAGTTCCATCCTGAACCCAATGATTGCAAAATTTGGAGCCAATCAAATGCATTTCTGCACCACTGCTGAAGTCACCCTTTCACACATCAGTGTTTTAGCCCCAGGCAACAGGAAGAGAGGTGAAGATCATATCCCTGCCTTCAGTTTGAAGGCTCTGCATTTCCATCCAAACATCTCTTAGGTTCTTAGAGGCCAACATTAGTCAAATGAATTTTACTAACTATGTAGTTCTGAAAGCATTTCTGCAACCCTATGAGATGTCTGTAGAACCCCAGACTGGTTTGGGTTGGAAAGGACCTTAAAGCTCATCCCATTCCCTCTCCTGCCTTGGGCAGGGACACCTTCCACTACCCCAGGGTGCTCCAAGCCCCATCCAACCTGGCCTTGGATACTTTTAGGTTACAGGTTTGTTTTGGCTATTTTTTTTTAAAGTTTTTCCACTAAGGCTTTATCCCATCCAAGTTTTTGCCCATGAAGGAAAACCAGTAAAGTTTACAAAACACCAGTTTGAGCCCAAAAGGAAATGGGTGAAGTGTTTTCTCAGATTCAACACCAGCTTTAAAATACAGGTAGGAAAACCTGAAGGTATTTCAGGTGATGCTTAAATTATCAGAAATTTAGAGACCATTTGCCATTTCTGAAATTCCAGGATGTCGATATTTCTAATACCTCAAGTGGAAACATTAAAAAAAAAAAAAAATCAAAGGAAAGAAAAATAAAGTTCTACAAAACCGAAGTTCTACAAAAATGTATTGATTTGTTAGAGGAATGTTCTACTAAAAAGTGAAACTGTTCTAAAGCACAATACAAAGAATATTAAAAGCACTAAAATTTCTGTTTCCCACTGCAACGCTCACATCTGTGTGCTGGGAATAGGGAAAATACAGCCTTTCTATTTTGAAGAATATAAATTTATCACAACAGCTGTAAATTCCCACCCCTGACACAAACTACAAATAACTACGCAGCCCTTCCTAACAAATCATCTTGAATTTAATCTTTCCAAACCCAAAGACCATCCTATTTGGCTAATACTGTACATCTTTCTCCACCACTTGCATGGGACTTTGGTCTGGAATGATCCATTTATTCTGGAAAATTCCAACTTGTAGAGGAAAGATTATCAAAGCTGTGAGAGCTGATCTAAGAGAAAATTAAATAAACATACCGGCTTCACATGACACTACGTGCAGCACATAATGTTAAACAACAGGAGGTAAAAGTGCTAATTAAACAGTTTATATCCTTCAAAATGTACAATCTCCAATGATCAAGGAGCATGAATTAGGTAAGTAAATATAAGGGAGCCTGGAATGACAGCCTGACACTCTGGGAGCATCTGCGGGGAGCGGCGGAGGGGTGACTGGGATCTGCCAAGCCACGGCACAGCCTCTCAAAAGGGAGCTGCAGAAATCCCTGCCCTTGGGAAAATCAAAGAGCAGGCTAAAGTGCACAACAGAGGAGGTGGGCTGTCTTCAGACCTAACAGCACGAGCCTCTGATCACAAGGCAACAGCAATAATTGGGTGGTTTCTCAGCAGTCTTTACCACACGGTCCTGAGAGCCATCGGCATTCCGGGGCTCCTCCAGAGGCAGCAAAAAATGACAGAGGATATAAACATCAGGAGGCTACAGAGCTTGAGACATCAAGGGCTATAAACAACCAGGATGAGATGATTCCAGAGACAAAACAACTGGAAAAGCTCAGCCATTAAGGAGCACATTCACTGTGTCACCACCAGCCCCGAGTGCCAGAGGGTGTCAGTAAGAACAGACACAATTCCTCACTGTGCCTTCCGTTAGGAACAGGATAATGGGTTTGTGCTCTGCAAGGGACACTGCTGACCCAACTGGTCCAGAGACAACCCTGACTCACGGCTTGTTGCTCACAGAAAGCTAGAAAATAAATCAAAGAATAGAATATCCTGAGTTAGAAGCCATCCACAGCATGATCAAATCTGACTCTGTTCAGGACAACCCCAAAAATCACACCACGTGTCTGTGTTGCTTTTCCTATTCTCCATTTTCTTTTTTGTTCTTCAGGTATCTCCTGTTGCTTCCTCTGATTGGAAGCACTTCTCCAGCTTTCCTCTAGAAACAATCTTGTCCCTAAAAAAAGCGTCATCCTTGGCACTGCTGAGTCTGGATGAACCCAAGTCCATCACAATTACAGTGCTGGAAGTTTCACCTACTATCCTCCTTGCTCTGCTAAAATTTTATATTACATTTGTTAATTCATGTCAAATATTGACAAAGCCTCATTCCTTCACCACTCTAATTATCCTGTCACCCCTCAAATACATCTCCGTTGCTTCCTCTTACTCAATACTCCATCACCTGTTTTACTCCCATTTTCTCCACCTTCTCTTCCCCTTGTGGCCAACTCAAATGCTTTCAACAACCAACCCCAGAACTGCTTGTCCCTGCATCTGCCCAGAAGTGTCACTTCTGCAATAAGGGCACCCAAACCACCCTGTCTTTGCCTCATCAATGTCCTGTTTTCATCTGAGTGACCACACACTGTCCTGGGCCTGTGGAAACCCCCTTCCCCAGCCGCCTTCCAGTCCCGCAGGTGACAGCAGGTGAACTTTCTCTCCATCCTTCCAAAACAGCCACATTGCAGTGCCAGCAAAGTGCAGTAGGCAAGAGACTGAACCAAATCTGCTGTTTGCTACTGAACTTGCAGTTTGCAGCTGCACTGACAAGATTTCACGAGTGACAGGAGCCGTATTTATCATATAAACAAATAGGAAGCCCCAAATGAGAGAATTAATCTCCCTCCTGCACATATGCTGCCTTCCCCAACCCTGTACCCATGCAGAGCACCGAGTTTGAACATGGGCTGGCACACCGATCAATCCACTGCAAACTTACCATAAAGCAATCAGAGCTTAATTAAAGGCAGAGAGAGGTCAATATGTTCATATGCAAGATGATTCACTATGATGTCACTTGGGTACAATCAATTAAAACGCACAGGGTATTTTTTAAACGGGAAAACCTGAGTAGGGAGCCTGTTGTCTACCCAAAGGTTTTGCTATGCTTTAAAAGCTTCATTTAAATATTTTTTTCGCCTTATTTATATGCACAAAAGTAACGGTTATATCAGATATTCATAGGTGATTTAGATGATTGATACCAATTTCTCTTCATAATATGACTAGCAAATAAAAAACACAGCGGTTCTCATCTAAAAAAATAATGTGTGACAAGGTTTCCTAAAACATTTCTATTTTGGACCTCACAAGCTAAATTGCTTTTGCTGGCCCCTTCCACCTCTCAGCATGGTTGACAGACAAATTGATCGAAACATCGGAAAATAATATGCTTGCAAAATTTCTCTGGGTGAGTTTTCAGTCTTTTGAATTTTTCATACCAGAACAAAATGAAAGATTGCCTCCTTGATTTTTCCTCCATTATGCGTCCCCATCTTATGTACTACAGGAACATACAATACTTCAAATAGCAGCAATACATTGTAAACAAAATGTAGAACATTTTTCATAGAACACCCAAGCCGTGCGAAGTTAAAAGACTGGGTAGCAGGAATCTTTGCCCTGCAGATTATGTTGTTCAATTATAATGAATTCATACATTTGAAGTTGCCTTAGGGCCTCTCATTAGACTTAGGGGTGTTTATTACAGGAAATATTGCTTGTATCATTTAAGAAGCAAGAAGGCTGGATGATTTGATTAGAAATGTTGACAGTTGAGGTGTGTAAAAAATATGTCATTCACCCACATTTTCCCCCCACTTTAATATTAGGATCCTTTATTTTTTATGAATTCTTTAACCCGTTCCTCCCTTCCCCGCAGCCCACGGCACAATCCGCGCTCAGCATCGCTGGCTCCTCACCAGGAGCTGCTCGGGTGACACCAGTCCATGTTTTCCACCTGGTACAGGAGGAGAACACAACCATCCCCATCCCCATCCCCATCCCCATCCCCATCCCCATCCCCATCCCTCCCAGGGCCGCATGCGCGGGCACGGCCGAGGATCCGCCCCCGGCTCCGGTGGAACCGGGAATTATCCTTCGCACACAGGCAGGTGCTCAGTGCTCACCATCCACTTCCACTGGCACCTCGTGGAATTTTACTGAATTATCTATACCTGCCTCCACACTGCACTGCAGCAAAGCCTGAGAAAGAGTTCCTCAGCTTTTGGGCCAAATCAAAGCAGTCCTGACAGAGGAACTCGAATTAAGGCAGCCGGCAACGCTGATTAAGTGGAAGGGGTTGATCAGAAAGCTACAGGAAAAAAATAAATAAAAATTATTGTTTGTTCATTCTGTAATATATTTTTTTGGTGGAAAATGGATCAATATTTTCATACTCTTGAAGGGGAACATGCAGCACTTTTAATTTCTGTACAGGGCAAACTGATCTCAGAATGTGCTTTAGATGATGAGTAATTCCAAGAAAAATCATTAATTTTTGGACAAGCTCTTGTGAAACCCACTAGTTTGAGTATTAACATCCCCAAACTTGCAGTAATTCTTACAACAGCTTGAATTCATGGAGTAGTTACTACTATTTTAGCAACTTTTATAATGGTTATTTTATTAATTCAGATTAGTGCATCCCTGAAAACGAGCATAAGAAGTGTGCATATAAAATAATACAACAAAACCATTCAGTAAATATAAAGACTGATAACACAGGTAAAAAAAATTCAACTTCTGGGTCTACCTTGTTTATTATCTGTAGTTTGCCAAGCTCAAATTTGGCTTCCATTTTCCACACTAAGTTCAGCCAAAGAAATTCGAATTAAACACAGCTTTACTTCAAAAAATTTTAGTAACTTTAAATTATATTTGAGGAGAAAACAAAGCTCTTACAGATCCTTTAGACTTCAGATCTGATCACAGCACTATTTAAAAGGTGATTAAAAAAAAAGGTATCAAAAGTGGTGTATTTGCATATTTATATTGTATTTATACATATTTCAAGGGAACCCAAGCAATTGCAGAGGTGGGGACATTCTTGTTAACAGAGAGTTAAAGAAACATCAACGGGGTTGAAAGTAATTAGGCTAAAATATGTGATGTATAATAACAATAATAAACTTGGAAAGATTTCTGACATGACCAGTAAGTGCTTTCCTCCTCCAAGGACCTGGTATTTGCCATTTCATCCTGTCTGCAAAATATCACAGAATGGTGGCAGTTTGCAGCCAAATTTCATTTTCCTACCGCAAGTCAACACAAACTAAACTTAAACCTCATTTCAGCAGTGATTTGCATTTTTTAGTTTTTTAGCTGCTAACCAGACACACACAAATAGCTAGTTCCATTGAAATAAATGTGTTTTTAACAGATATTTATATTTGTACTGCATTTATATCCTTTGCATCTCTCCTCTGAATAAAACTGGATCACATCTCTAAACGCTCCAGACAAAATTTCAATTTTTGATGATTATTTTATATTCAGGTGTAGAGCAGGGTCAGAAATTTGATTTCAAAGTGCAGGTCAGGTGTTTAGGACTCACACCCTTTACATTAAGAGACTCCCCTCCCTCCCACAGCTCCAAAGCCCTTCCCAAGTTGCTAATCTGCATTTAAAGACCCTTCCACCTCTTAAAACACTTAACTAACTACTTGAAGGTGTTAAACCCACAAGCTGCCTCCTATCTCCAAATATCTGCAGAACTAACAGTGGCATTCCTAAGTTAGGAGCGACAAATACTGGAAAACCTCCACAATTTGGCTTCCATATCTCTGAATTGGTATTTCAGTGACAGATGTTTGTTGCGGCAAAAACCTCTGTCAGAACAAAATTAGGTGATCTATCATTTTAAGATATGGTCTTCATATACTGTTTACTCGAAGATATCACTTGCCTCAAGCCAATTTTGACCAAGAACATTTTGTGATATGGAAGTGATTTGTATATCATCATTTTTGTGATAAATGTAGCTCTTGAACACAAAATAACCCACTATTCCACAGTATTACAGTTAAAACTCCTTCCCCAGTAAATCTGTACTACTGCTTTTATTACTACAAAGATACTGTATCTCGACTTCAATGCATTTCCCATTTTTATTCACGGAATAGGCTTGCCTGGCTCCTCGGTTCTACATCAGGGAGCTTGGGCCTGGCCCCCTGTTCACAGCAGAGATGCTCCTCCAGTTTTGGGGGGTGCAGGAGGAGCAAAGCAGCCCCCACAACACCCAGTTTGGATTTATGCCAGCAAACAGGGCGAGGGGAACACAAAGAGATGCAAAACATCTTCCAAACGACAGTGCCCATGGGCGGGGGCTGCCCTAGTTGTTCGTGCATGTCCAAAATTAACCACTTAATTTCATTAACGCTATTTTAGGTGTCTCGCCCTAATTTAAAGAGTCTCAAACCATCTGATTCATGGATGGTTGGAATAAACTAGCCATCTCCACCTCACCCCTTCTCCACAAGGGCAGGAAGGAGACACAGGCCAAGCAAAAAGGGCTAAAAAACCACCATGAAACAAAAAAGCTGAGACAAATCTCAGGTGGAGGCAGATGAGACAGAACAAGGATGTTCCAAGAGTCTGAGTAAACATCACTTGACCTGATCAAACCACATCAAATGGAGGAGCTGAGGAGCTCCCACCACCTCTGCAGAGGTGTGACACCTTTTCAGGTGTACCTGTGAGCTTGACAATTGATTTGGACTATAAATTACTAAGTCAGCCACTAAATAAGCATAATTTAGTAATGAGCTCGAGCCATTACAAGCCTTGGGTTAAGCTAGGCCAAAGTCTTAGGCACAAGGGGCTCCAGGTTTAAATCCTTCCCAAAGGAATGGCTGTGCCTCAACAGGGGCTGATTTTACCTCATGTGGACCAACAGCCTGCAACCAAATATCCTTTATCCTGGAACTGGGTGTACAGAGCTTATCAGCACGATGATTTTTGTGCTATTTAATGACAAGGGCCCAACTTGCTGCTTGGTAAAGGAAAGCTGGATAGTTATTCACCTGGAATTTTGCTGTGAGTATAAATTGAGTATAAATTGATACAGCTTGAGTATAAATTGACAAACGGATACCTCTCTTCAGAGCATCTTCCCTGGGATCACCTCCAACCTACACTAGGGCTTGGTCTACAAAATTCCTCCTCTGCTCACTTGCCATGCTCCTCTCCATATGGGAACAGTCCTGGCTTTAATCCACGGTCCTGGCTGGGAATATCAAGCATTTCCTTTGACAAAACTAAAAGGTACCTTCTGTTTTCCCTGGCTCCTGTCACATCTCACCTCCTTCCCTGCCCTTCCAGAGGGAAAAGGGCAGGCACTGGGCTGGGAATGCAGGAAAGGGGCTGATCAGGCAAAATGCCTCTTCCCAATGGATGGGATTGGCAGTGGGAAAAGTGGGATCTTCCCGAGACTCACTGCTCACCAACAGCAGCGAGAAACTGCAGAACACTCAGGCCAAGAGATCAGATTTTGTCACTTTTTAGCATTAATTTCAGCACACCAACACAAGACCGACCCTGTATTCTTCCAAGAGCAGAAGTTCGAACACTCAGAACACCTCACATTAAAAAAAATATTGGTTTTTTAGAATTTGAGGGAGAAAACTGGTATTACAAGAGTATATTTACAAGCAGAATCCTCAATCTACATCAGTTTTGAAGTCTTCCCCCACACAGGATTAGCCACAAACACATCGTGCAAGGGGATCCTTTTGATAGGATAATTTCAGGACTGCTGGTGTAATGTGAGCCAATTTTCCTTTCGTTTTCAGAGTTCACAGGAAAATGTGTGTATTACATCCTCTGATCTTTTCACTTGTTGAGATCAATATTTGCAAGTCCTCACAAAAGGGAAATTCTCCTTCACAGCTGCTTCATGGCTTAAATGAGAGAAATTAGAGGTACAGAGCTCTAAAACCTGTCATGATGTGCAAAAATGACCAGTTTTGAAAGTACATCTTAAAGCACGTGTTAAAGGCATGAAAGGAAACCTACACCTAAAAGGTGGGAATCTTTACTTCTCAGGGAGTTTTGACCATGGTTAGTTTGCCTCTGTCACAACTGTCGAAAACAACAATTATTTCTTCTTGGTGTTACATCAAAACCCCAACCAAGACACCAGGATTTGGCCTACAGCAACGCAACCACTGAGAGGAATTTTTGCCAGGGTTCAATTTGCATGATAAACTGTTGTTAACAGATACCATCTGTTTTTAAATTTAGTAAAAGGGCCCATATTATACAGCTCATTACAAATATTAGTAACTCTTAGACAACGACTCTTGTAGAGTGTGGGTTGGGGCTAATGAAGTAGAAAGCTTAAACAACAAATCATTTACAAGTTTTTGTACAGTAGTTCTAATGGAGGGAGTTTATAATCAAAGGAAAATGTAATCACTTATGTTAAGCAACCCATGGACTTAGTCAATGTAGCACAAACAGCCATTATGCAAAATCATGACATTAAAGGGAAGAAGACTATTGCAGACTTTGCATTTTACAGTGTCTGCTACACAGACTAATAACTTTGAGAGAATTAAACAGGTGAGGTCCCTCGCTTCCAAAACAGCATCTTTCCATCAAATATCCAAAAGATATTCAACCTGGCCTGAGATTTGCTGCCCTGAATTAGACCTGACACCGGTAACAAAGGGGATTCTGTAATGGACATGGGCTCTCACAATGCAGTGCATTAATGGGCATCATGGTGAACATAATCTGTCAGGAACGGTCACAATAAAGATGTTCTCCTGATTAATGTTCCACTAGGCCTGTGCTTAATAATTTATATAATTTGTATTAACTTTCAAATTGCCATCACTGTGGTGGACAAGGAAAAACACACAAACAATTCAATATAATAATTTTACCCAGGAAAACATTTTACGTGGCAATTAAAACTGCTGGGTTTATACAGGAGTAATCGTTCAGGATTTACAGAGATGAATTATTGTGAAGCAAAGCTGCATATTTAAACAACATAATAAGAAACTATTTCTAAGAGGTCATAAATACTTTATAAATTACATTAATATTGGTGTTTGGTATTACTGCATTTATATTCTTACAGACTGTGTATTTAAATATTACTCCCATAACAATGTATGATTCTATAAAATTAACAAACTTTTAAAATCCTGACAGTCTGCCTTATAAAAGTGTCTCCATTAATTTTTCTATACTTTGAATAAAGAAATAGTAATGTTACAGTAGTAAAAAAATTGTCATTGTGCATTCCTTCACCTAATCCTTGTTTTTATACATGGAATTCAGCACATTGCACAGTGAGGATGGTGGGTACTGGTCAAGAATATCCTATGCTATCCTATCAGGATGATTAATGAAGGCACCTTTTTCACAGAATGTCAGACTCTGCCTTTTTAACAACTGACCTTTCATAGAATACTACTGAACTCATAATTCCACTTTTGTTCAGTTTCTTATTAGTGGAGTTAAAATTAATACTTATGGGAATGATGGCTAAGGTGATGCACAGTAAATCTTAGAGCACATCAACCTTCTGCACCGACTACCAAAGGAATAGCACCTGCATTTGTCTACTTCAATAGCGTAAGTATTCTAGTAAAACTCTGTGTCCTTTTAAAAGACAAATTAGGTCAATATTCAACCCTCTTTCAAGCACAAAGCTGTACATATGGAGAGAGACCTGCGAAGTTCAGAATCCTCACAAAACAGCTCCTACTGTACACAGAGGGGGTGCTCATCCTGCTGCACTGCTTGGAACTTCCAGGAGGACAGGGACATTCTCAGGAGACATTTTAGCCACACAGCCTGGGAGCTATGGGGACTCATTCCCAGCACGGCCACGTGCAGCTCCACGCCCTAAAAGACACATCCTCCAGTTGGGACAAACAGCCCTGTGCTGTGCCAGCACAAGGATTTTGGGGAAGTCACTGATGTGATGAAGATAATCCTGGTTTTGAAACCACTACACCAGAGAGTTGTCCCAGGTGGACAAAGGCCCCATTTCTTTGAGGTGTTTCACACCCACCCGGCTGCTCCTGTGGTGTCACACATTAACTGTTCATTTACTGCCACCCCACAACGCCAAAAATTGATGTGGAATGAGCAAGCTCGCAGGTGCCACACGAGTGTCACACATGACACAGTGCTTGGGTGACGTGCCACCGCCTGCAGAGGACAGCACAGGACTCTGCAGGTCCCCTCTAGTCCAGGACTGCCATCACCTGGCACCCACCCTGCCAGCCCACCACGAACGAGCCAGGGCTGGATCCAGCTCACTGTGACAGATCGCTGCTGTCACTGCTCCTTCCCTGCAATGTCCCATCACTTCCCTCTCCCTGGAAATTGTTTCAGCTCCCCTACAGTGTCCTCCCAATCCCCTCCAGCACCTGACGAAGACAAGAAATGAAGGCTGACCACAGACACCTCCAGCCTGTCACTACTGACATACCTCCAGGGACAGAGGCAGACAGGGATGCTCACACTGCTCCAAGGAAATTCCACACAGATTGGAACAGGTCTGATACCAGGTACCACAGCAGTGCTGGCTGCACCAGGACTGTCCTGCCCAGGGAGATGTGATGCTGCTGCTCCATTCCTCAGGGCTCACGGGCCATTCCTGCACCACTCGCTGCTCCTCAGCACAAACCCTGGCTGCTGCTAAGCACAGCTCACACAGTTCTGAAGTGAGAGAGGATGGGCTGAGATTAGAGGTTAGGAAAAAATCCTTCCCTGTGAGGGTGGGCAGGCCCTGGCACAGGATGCTCAGAGCAGCTGGGGCTGCCCCTGGATCCCTGGCAGTGCCCAAGGCCAGGTTGGACGGGGCTTGGAGTACCCTGGGATAGCAGAAGGTGTCCCTGCCCATGGATGAGCTTTAAGGTCCCTTCCAACCCAAATCAATCTGTGACTCTGATTCTAAGATGCCTGAGCAAAAGCAGCTCAAATAAAACACACTGGAATGTGTTTAGTTAGAGGAGCACACTAAAAAAACATATGAGCTTAAATCTTCAGTAAGGACATTCATTAACACATCTGGCTATATTTTTATGCCTTTTTAAAACCTTGCCATCAACTCTTTTCCCTCATCATTACACATTAACATTTCTAAACCCCGAAGCCAGAAGCTCCAGACAGTTTCCTACCCTTGAAGGTATTTTAGGATGATAAAGATGGGAAACTTTTTATTGGAACATGAAGACCAAAATTCACGCTCCGGCAGCGTCGAAGCTGATGTCAAACACTTAAGACCTCACACAACTGGCAGCAATTCTGTTGTAAAACGTGCAATAACAGCAGCAAACTGCAGCTTAATTTTTTTCTACACATTCATTGGCATTCATGTGAGGTCCATTCACATCCATTACGAGGGAAGGCATCTGCATTATGGCTAAATATTGCATCTTGCAAACAGAGCAGCGTTTGTGCTGCTTCAGCCCCTGCAAACCAAAGAGGGCTTCACCCTAAACGGGGTTTTCTAGAACAAAGCTAGAGGACACTGGATGGATTTCAACCTCCCCTTGGAGCTCAGGGGTTTTTTTGTGAGGTCAACTGTGGCATAATTTAACTGTTCCATTACTGGAGACCTGAAAGCTGCTCCATGACTGGAGACCTCCAGCCATGCATTACATTAATATCTATAGCTTGAAAAATAAACTCTTCCAAAAATGTTTTTTTTTTTTTTTTTCTGGAATCAATTTTACTCCTATACCAAAAGAAAAAATATTTCCTTCTCCTTTCAGGTTCCAGAAATGCCTTCACACCAGGAGAAGGATGGGCGTTTTCCCCACACAACAACCAACATTTCACAACTTTATCATGGTTGAACACTCAGAAGTTGCCAGAGAAAAGAATCACCTCTGAAAAGTAGGAAAAATGTACTGAAATAATGAGTCATGTTCACTCGAGATGGGAAGCCATTCCTTAACAAGACTCTCAGCTTAGAAATGCTGGGTGAATAAAAATGTATTTCCCAATTAATGTTCACAGATGTGTCTTCTGCAGCCCAAAACAAAGCAGACCTTCCAATTCTGCCAGTGCCACTCTGACATAGCCTGCAGTTGTGTGAGTTAGAGTTCCCTTGGTCATAAATCATCCTAATTACTATGGAATTTTGATAACAAAGTGATAGACCTGAAAGAAATGTATGGAGTGAAGACAAAGTTACAATGTGAATGCAGACAGAGCAAAAAGGTAATACAAAAAAGTGGCAGAATCAACAGGAGTTATTTCATTATTTCTGCAATGATAATACACAATAAATTAGTAAGTAACTGCTCATTCTGATGGCTCTTTTCAAGATTTCAATAAATTTAAGGATTAAGATGCAGCAAGCTTTTGGAATAAATATCAATAAGCAACACAATCATTCAGCAATACCTTCAGTGATCCACATGCTGAAGCCAACCCAAAGCAGCCCTTCATTGCCACTCCTGTACAAGTTACAAATACCAAACAACAACAACAAAAAAGCAGCAAACCTTTAGTGCTAAAAATCCCTAAAAGTGACTGGGTGACACTGCTTTCAAAGTGTGACATTTTACTGCACAAGCAATTTAGTAGCCTATAAAAATTCAATATTCTAGATCCACATCAGAGGGAAGCTCAGTCTGGCTCATCCCAGATGTGAACACAGCACTACCAGCAAGTAAAAAGTGCTATCAAGAATGCATATTTTTGTTTTCCTTCAGCTTCCTTGTACCTGGGGGTTGTTTTTTTGGCCACTTGACATCTTTTTACTGTGATTTATCCTCACTTCAGCCAACAGATTCCTTGTTCATTTTCAAATTACCTGCACGCACTGGCAATCCCACCTATCAGGAAGGTTTTTTGTTCCTGTCTGCTTTTGTTATTGCTGCAAGTCCTACGAAAAAGGATTCCAAGACGTATTTCCCAGAACAGGCAGGAAGCAGGACACGCTGTCACAGCCCTGAGGATATCCTCTGTTCCACACTGGGACATAAATCTCAAAGCCCAGAGGATATCTGCACAAATGAGGAGCATCTGGACAACCTCAGAGGCACAAGCAATATTACCCAGCCTGCAGGGAACTCCTGACCTACAGGAGTTGAGAGGTGATCCCGACCACAACCAACGGGAATCACAACCAGCGCCCCAGAGGAGGAAAACGGGATCTGCCTTGACACAACCAGAGCAGCAAAGGCAGAAAAACCTCCAAAAATATTCAAGAAATCAATAAAACACCCGGAAACTACTGCAACCACCTTGGTCCCTGCCACCACCAGCCAAAGAAGTTAAAGAAAACCAGGCTGTTTCAAAGAATTCAGGTAGAGGTGGAGAGAGCTGAGACAGTCCATGGTGCAATGATCAGGTCAGTGTGGACTTTGGAACTTCAGAGGTACAAACAGAAGACATTTTCTGTATTCTTCAGGTGTCCATTTAAAATTAGAACAAACTCTTCTCAGAGGTGAAGAACATTCAGGAGCGTGAAGAATGACTACTTCCAAATTATTGAGGTATTACAGCTCAAATTGCCTTAATGGGAGCTGATTTATATTTATGGCCAACTTTCATACAGCCTTTAAACTTTCCACAACTCCTCCCCCAAGTCAGATCATTGAACTTGAAGAGTTTAAAAAATAAGGCAAGAAATAGTCTCCACCCTCCTTTGTCCTTAGATCCAGGCACCTGCACACCAGGATGTTTCTGCAGTTATCCAGCTGAAAGTTTTCGGTCAGCACAGCTGTATTTTATATGTTAATCAAATCAAGGAATCACAGAATTGTTAAGGTTGGAAAAGACCTCTAAGATCATCAAGTCCAACCATCAAGCAGAACCACCATGCTCACCTTTAAACCACGTCCTCAAACACCACACCCACATGGTTTTTGAACACTTCCAGGGATGGTGACTCCATAGTTTCCTACAGCATCCCCGTACCACAGGGGCTCTGTGCCAAGTGACCATCAAAACCCTGGTGTCCTTCCAGGATGTTTCATACACCAATAAATGCAGAGCTCTCTTGGCCATGAGTGCTCCTAGGGAGCACCTCGAATGCTTTTTAATGTTCCCACCCAGGAACACAAAAACTGCACTCCTTCAGGGAGATTTGTTCTCCCAGGCAGTTACCTGGGATATAACCCTGATCCCACTTTCAGGAACAATCCAGACATTTCCTATTGGAGCAGGAAGGACTGTAAGAGCATTTGTCGTAAAGAGAACTTTCAAGGCCTTTCATTGATTTCAATGCCTAAAGGAAAAAACTTGGAATGTCAGTTTATCACCCAGGTAAACAATCTGGATGGACAATCTGTAGATACTAAATTTTGCTAAGGTAGGCAGCCTACCAGCTTGGTCCTGAAACATATCAAGACATTTACTAGTGTGGGTCCATGAATGTGGAAAAAAACTCCTCTTTTTGAACATTTTCCTTCAAATTCTGGACAGGCTTTCCAGCAGGAGTAGAAAGCTGCCAGCATTTTTCCAGCTAGAACTCTGTCAGCAAGCACTGGACACCATTCCTGCCCACAGGAACCACCCTGGCAGTGTCTGCCCAGCATCCCCACGATCAAATCTCTGTGTGTGTACATTTTAAATCAGCAGCTGCATGAGAGCACCTATGAAACAATAAACTCCTGCACCCTCGCAGGCTGTGACACTGATGGAGCATCGCCAGCAGCAGGATACACAGAGAAGCTGTTCATCATCATCACCTGAGCACAAGCAAAACCCAACTGTGGGATGACAAAACCAGGGGGACATGCATCAATAAAGCACAGGAAAAACAAATGACAGGAAAACAACTGACTGGGAACCTAAAGGACAAAGTTTCTTACTTAATCTCATTATTTCTTGCTCTGAGCTGGCAGAAGAAAGTCTTCTGCCACAGCCTGCAGACAATCCTGACTTCATGTCTAAATCTACATTATGATGATAATAACAGGAAGATAAAACACAACTTAAGAATCTATTAGAACAAGTGACAATTTACATATCAGCAGCCTAGAGCAGTAAGTCCCTCAAAGGTCAAAATTAACCAAGCAAATTGAGAAATGCTCCAAACCTCACCCAATCAGCTGACCACGTCAGTTATCCAGAAACTGAGAAGCAAAGTTTTTATCACCAGCAAGTGCCCATTTTAATGAGCAACTAGGCAATTATGAGTATTTATCACTTGAAGGATTTATGTGCACTAAACAACTTCAAATTCTTTAAAAGCCAACAGGAATTTATTTCTGCTTACCCAGAATCAGGGAGAACCAGCAAAGATGAGCTGGTGGGGTCGATCTACAAGAGATCCATCCTTGGAATCATTTTCATTTAATGAATAAGCATTTTAAGGAATTTGGGAAAGTTAGGTTTAAGTCAGGTAAATACTGCAGGCTCCAATGAAACCAACCCAACCCTGGATTGATGGAACTGCTCCTGTTTATTCCTGGTAAAGAGAAGACAACTCCCCCATCCCAGGGCGAGATACCTCACATGACTGCCAATCTGATCAGACTCTGAACACTCTGATAGAAAATGAGAATGAGATGTGAGATGGAAACCAGCACTAAATGTTTAATATGATCAGCAATTCACAATTATTTCCTAAGTGTCTTTTCCCCGATAACTTTTTCCACTGCGTGATCTTAGTGATAAGATAATGTGAGATGCTGCTTTTGAATAAGTTATACATTTCCCCTTGCTTTACTTGAATCTCACAATGCCACCATTATTAATATTTTTCCTCCACAAAACAGCAGTAGCCTTCCAAAGAAAAAGTCCTTGACCAAAATATCGGAGGATATTAAACTGAGAAGTGATCTACTGATGCAAATCATTAAATCTATTTGCATTTGCTTACTGAACCCTAACACAGAAATTAAACTACATAGTGTGGGAAAAGAGCTGGTTTTGCATGGTTAAAAGGAGACATCTTGGAAGATCCGAGCTCTATGTCATTAATTTTCCTTCTTCCCCTCATTAACAAGTAAAATGTTTTCACTGCTTGAAAAGTTTTAATAAATAGGAAAAAGCAGGGCAGCTGACATAAGTTTTTAATGTAATATACAAGAGCTTTTAATATTTTTACATATATTAATGTAAAAGCTAAAAATAAATGTTAAAAGGTTACATTTGTGAAGAAAGAAAAATGGCATTTACAGTTACAGGGTAAGGTTTTAGAGTTTAACTCTTTCTCTCCCAGCATGGGGTTCTGAGGAGCATTTGCCATTTCCCTGGAAATCCCTGGCACTGCAGAGATGAGCCATTGCAGAAGCAGCCGTGGGTTAAGGACACACATTCCCTCCCAGCTCTGAGCTCCAGGGTGATTTACTGGGCTTTGTCCTACCAAGTCTTAAATTCTTTTTATAGAAGGAATTACGGGAGGCATTTTAAGAACAGCCATAATTAGCACAAGCACTGGCAGGGTGAGATCTCTGAGTTTCACTGAAATGTGTGAGCCAAAGTGGCCAGGGAAGACCAGGAACTGCAGCTGCCAGTTCCAGCTGGATCTGGGGAAAACCATCCAACATTAAAAAGCCAGTGGCTCCTGGGATGCATCACAAGGAATGTGACCAACATTTGGGGAAGGGGATTGTTCCCCTCTCCCTTTGAGAGAGCCCTGGAGAATTGTGTCCAGCTCTGGGCTCCTCAGCATGAGAAGGACGTGGAGCTGATGGAGAAATCCAGAGGAGGCCATGGAGATGCTCCAAGGGCTGGAGCCCCTCTGCAGCCAGGCTGGGAGAGCTGGGGGAGCTCACCTGGAGAGGAGAAGAATCCAGGGAGAGCTCAGAGCCCCTTGCAGGGCCTAAAGGGGCTCCAGGAGAGCTGGAGAGGGACTGGGGACAGGGGATGGAGGGACAGGACACAGGGAATGGCTTCCCAGTGCCAGAGGGCAGGGCTGGATGGGAGATTGGGCAGGAATTGTTCCCTGGGAGGGTGGGCAGGCCCTGGCACAGGGTGCCCAGAGCAGCTGGGGCTGCCCCTGGATCCCTGGCAGTGCCCAAGGCCAGGCTGGACATTGGGGCTGGGAGCAGCCTGGCACAGTGGGAGGTGTCCCTGCCATGGCAGGGCTGGCACTGGATGGGCTTTGAGGTCCCTTCCCACTCAAACCATTCCAGGATTTCTACTGGGCAGTGACTCCTGGCACTGATCTGATGTTTTCAAACCTTAAATATTAACACGGACAGTGAGGTGTGTGAACACCAAAAGCCCAGTTCCAGTGTGCAGAACACAAAGCTCTGCTGCTCAGCTGGGGTGTGCTTGCAACCCTCATGGCTGGCCGAGATTCCTAAACCAAGACATGTTATAGCAGCCCAGTGATCACGTTTTACAGTGCTGATATTTTAAAATGGCAAAAATAACAACAAACTGTATTAGATAATATAACTTGTGCAGACACCCACTTGAAAATACCACAAATATGACTCTCTTTTTCTAGTGTGGAAGACGTAGAGCTGTAATAGTGCTGAAAAATGATTCCACCGAAGAGGAGTGTGAGAATTTGTCTATGCAGCATCATCTCCTCAAGAAATTTCACAGAAAATAAATCCTTTCCTGATGCCCTGCCCTGTGCTGTGGCACAGATACAGTGCCTGGTGTGTCTTTACTAACGCCAGGAGTAATTCAGGCCAGGAGTGGAACCTTCCCACTTCTCGTGCCAGAGGTAGATTAATGCAGTGGAGCATTTTTCCATTGCAAATCCACGCTGCAAGGATGGGAAAATGGGCTGCATAATGACATGGATTATGTTTCTATTATGTACCAGAATTAGGGGGTGATTTAAATATTGCAACTCTTCATCTTGGGTTTCTTCCCTGACTTCTGGGGTCCTCGAAAAAAATTTAGATGCACAGATAATGCTGGGAATAATTTAAAGCCACAGAGGTGTTTTAGGATTAAACAGAGGGCTGTGAGCACAGACACACCTGGGTCTGGATAACAGAAACCCTTCCTGCAGCTCTCCTTGAGGCAGAGAACTGAACCACAGAAGTGTTTTACTGACAGGTGTCTGTAATAGCAACCCAGAGAGCCCTGACTACCAAATGCTGTGATGGGAGCAATGGACAGGGTTTGAGGAGAACCAGCCCTGCAGGGGTTTGTAGAATCACAGAATGGTTTGGGTTGGAGGGACCCCAAAGCCCATCCAGTGCCAGCCCTGCCATGGCAGGGACACCTCCCACTGTGCCAGGCTGCTCCCAGCCCCAATGTCCAGCCTGGCCTTGGGCACTGCCAGGGATCCAGGGGCAGCCCCAGCTGCTCTGGGCACCCTGTGCCAGGGCCTGCCCACCCTCCCAGGGAACAATTCCTGCCCAATCTCCCATCCAGCCCTGCCCTCTGGCAGTGGAAGCCATTCCCTGGGTCCTGGCCCTCCATCCTTTGTCCAAAGTCTCTCTCCATGTTTCTTGTTGGCCCGTTCAGGCCCTGTGAGGTCACACTGAGGTCCCCCCAAAGCTTCTCCTCTCCAGGCTGAGCACCCCCAGCTCTCCCAGCCTTCCCTCCCAGCAGAGCTGCTCCATCCCTCTGCTCATTTGGTGCCTGGCTCCAGCAGCTCCAGGTCCTTCCTGTGCTGGGCCAGGCTGGGGCAGCTCTGCAGGTGGGGGCTCACCTGGGCACAGGGGCAGAATTCCCCCTCTCCTGCTGCCCAGGCTGGGATAAGCCCAGGGCACAGGGGGTGACTGAACGTGGCCAGCTCATGGCCAGCCTCTCATCCACACAAAAAGTCTCAACTTTTATTTTTTGACACTCAAAGGCTTCTCTGCCAAGATTTCAGGAGAAAACCACAACTGAAGACTCGCAAAACCCACTCCTATTTGAATCTTGCAATGCTGCCTTTGACAGATAATAGAAATGCAGCCGTGCTGTCAGGGAAAATAACACAGCTAAAGTCTAGTATTGATTACAGTGGAGTTGCTCAAGATTCGCTTCAGCTTCAGTGAGAGAGGAACGTGGGTTTTGCTAATCACGCAGAATTAAATTCAGCAGCCAGACCTGACAGTAAAACTTTGCCCACAAACCATTTCTAAAACCATGAGAAGCTATATCTTTGAGCTGTGCTACGTGTCAGGCTAAACTCTAAAAACATGCAGAAGTTATTCTGTTTAAGTTTTGGAAACACCACTTCCAATAAAAAGTTTTCTTAGCTTGATGCAGCATAAACAATCTGCAGCATCTCCACAAGAAACCATGGAAAACCCTAGCCCAGTTTATTTTTAATAAAAGGAGGACTATGCTATATAATAACTCTTCCTGCCACATCCATTGAATCTGCTGAAATAAAGATTGATGCCTGGATATTTGTAGAGACTTCTACCAGAGAAGGTAATATTTCTTTTTTCCTTTCTTTCCTATTTTTTAAAATATACTTTCCTGTTATTTTGAAGTAATTTGAAGTAACAAGCATCATCTCCCTATTACCCAAGCATCTGCATGTTTTGTTTCCAAGACAAGTGGCAGAAAACTCAATGAGATTTGTGAGAGCTTTGTGCCACAAGTTAAAAGATACTCGGAAATGAAAGGTTTTGAAAGAGAAACATGTATGAGAATGATCTTCTGGTGACTGCTCCACATAGGCACCACAAACAGGCTCTCACTTTGCTCATCAGTATAAAACCAATCTTGTCAGCATTGTGAGGGGCTAAAAGGCTGAAATCCCATATGGATTTCAACAAGAATCACCCAGAAGAACCAGGTGACCTCCGAGCCAAAACAGCACCTTGAAGGTTTTGGGAACAAGGCACCTGAGAAGTAAAGAAGAGCTGGAGTGGTTGCTGGACTTGTCCACAGTCACTGGTGTTTTAACGAAGAATCATGGAATTGTTAAGGTTGGAGAAGACCTCCAAGATCACCAAATCCAACCATCAACCAGCACCACCAACCATGTCCTCAAGGGATGGGGACTCCAAACACCTCCCTGGGCAGCCTATTCCAATGCTTTACAATCCTTTCCAGGAAAAGTTTTTTAACTTTCAGTCTAAACCTCCCCTGGCCCAGCCTGAGGCCGTTCCCTCTCCTCCTGTCCCTGTTCCCTGGGAGCAGAGCCCGACCCCCCCGGCTGCCCCCTCCTGTCAGGGACTTGTGCAGAGCCACAAGGTCCCCCCTGAGCCTCCTTTGCTCCAGCCTGAGCCCCTTTCCAGCTCCCTCAGGAGTTCTCCAGCCCCTTCCCAGCTCTGTTCCCTTCTCTGCACAACCTTTCCTTTCCCTGCTCCCACTCTCCATTTGAGCTCATCCCAAGCCCAGTAACTTCTTTACTCCGTGTTCTCTGGCTCACTCAGGTTTTATCCTGCACCATTTTAATTAGAAAATCTCTGTTTTTACACAAGGATTTCAAGGAAGAATTGAAGGAGGAAGAGCGGAGCCTCTTCCAAGCCACCTTGCCAATAATCCTCTACTCACCTAAGTCACATCAGATGTTCATGGTAGACCAGGAATCTCTTCCAAGCAGCAGAGTAGTCACAACCCTACCTCCTTCAGTGGGTTTTTACTGTGCCCCTGAGGTCCACTAAGTTTCTAAGCCTTGGCGGATGCTCACTGGAAAAATAGGAGGAGTGGCACTCTCCCAAATGCCTCCCACTTGTGGCATCAAAGTGAGATATCACTCTCAGTAAATTTTACAGTATGAGGAATGAAACAGTTAGCAAAGTTGACATTTAAACCATCACCACTGGCTATGATTAAATACCTCAGAGATGAACAGAGTGGTTCACACCTCTCCAAGTTATTGTTCTAGGCTCTTATCAGACTCCCTGCCCCGCTGCATCCGCCGCCTTTGCACACACTTGAGATTTTCCTTCAATCCCTAATAGCTGGAAACCTGCTTAAACTGAGATTCTGGAGAGTTTCTGATAATGTTACAGTGGCAGAGAGAGATTGACTGAAACCCTGGCGAACCCCTTGAACTGCAGATTCGCCCTAAAAGGTTTAGGCAGATTAATAATACAGGAAGGGCCAAACTGGCTCCTTGCTCCTCCTCCTCTGATCTCTCTCAGTAAGATGGAGGGAAATGAAACACTAAAGAAAATTGCAAATAACCTGCAGGGGACACAGAGGGCAGATGGGATCACACTGCTTCCGAAAGAGTGCAAAGGGAAGTCTGGGTGTACTCCTACAGCACCAGGAAAACGCAGGCTTTGACTATTCAAGCGACAGCACAGCAAATCAGGCTGCCCAGCTGTCCTTCCCAAACGTGCAGGAAGCACCCAACACCTTCTCTGCAGTCTCCCAAATTCCAGTTCACGTTCACACCAGCAAACACACACCTCCCCAGTCCATGGAGGAGGAGCAGACCTGCAGGTGCTGTCTCTTGCAGAGGATGGGAGCTCAGGCTCCTCTGGCAAGCTCGAGCTGATCCTGCACCCCAGCAGCCCAAGACAGCAGCAGCAGGAGCCCAGAGCCAGGATGTCCCCAAATCATCCCCATCCAAGGATGGCAGTGACACACCACAGCTGCTCAGCTGAGCTTCTCAGTGGAAAACCTAACTCATGGTGACATCCTCAACTCCCAAGGTGGATAAATAACGTCCCACATTAGGGCTACGAGCATCACCTGGGATCTGTGCCTGCCCTTCACGTGGCAAATTTAACTTTCATGTCGCACACACCCATCAGGAGGAGGATGATGTTCACCTCCCCATGCACAACAGGATTTTCCAATCACACACTGGAAGCTGCTTAGTTTCCCCCAAAACACGTTCTACCACAGCCCTTGTACTAAACCCCTCGATTCCCACTGTATTTCCCTGCCCCAGCACACGTGCAGCCCAGAGAACCCCTGCCCCATGCTGCCCAGGCAGGGAGCTGGGAAAACCAGGGTGGTTTTCCAGAGGGAAAAGGGAACTCCTGAGGAAATCTGGATTTTTGCAACACAGGGAGAAACTGCTCCCTGCTGCCATCCCAATGCCAAGCCAACAGCCCAGGTTTCCAAGGCACCCCGGGTTGTAAATATCCAGCAGAGGGAAAGCCATGGTGTGTCACTGCCCATGGAAGTCAGGAGCAGGATCCCCTGCTCACCGAGGGGACAACTTCCCCCTCCACCTCTGGAATGAGACAAGGCTTCTCAAAACAGAGTCATCCCGGTGTGGGAACCCCACAGCTGACAGCAGAACAACAAAAAAATGAATTCTGAAACTCTAAAGCAGCTGAAGACACTTAGAAGTATGGTAACAGTAAAAGAAAGGGAGTTTTTCTTTTGGACATGAGCAAAAAGTGTTAAACATTTGCAGTATTTCAAGCAAGAATGTTGGAGGAATATTGATTATTAGATTTGTATGTACTAGAAGCAAAAACTCCAACAGCTGATACAGCATGAAATTAAAAAAAAAAAATACACTATTATTATATATTACATATAATAATGTATATATTATATCACTGTTACATACAATATGTATATAATACATATACACAGCTTATATATACTTAGGTTGTTTTTTTTTTTAAATAGGAACTGTGAAGCTGAAGTTCTTAAAAACAGACAAATTTGTCCAGATTATGACATCAAAACTCCAGGAACTTGTTTGGATCAGGGCATCCTTATCACAGAATCCCAGACTGGTCTGGGACCCTTAAAGCCCACCCATAGCAGGGACACCTTCCACTATCCCAGGCTGCTCCAAGCCCCATCCAGTTCCAGGGATGAGATCCACATCATGGATTTCACAAGCCTGGATCAAGAATCCTCCTCTCCAAAAGAAACCATCCCACTGTGACGTGTCTGGACTTCTAAACCCCGGCAGCTTCCCGAGGAGCAGAATAACCTCAGGTTATTACAATTAGTTTCATCTCATTAATAGATCAATTCCTTTCAAGCATACTGAAACTGGGTTTTACTTTGTTGCTTCTCCTTTTAGGCTCCATTATAGTCTGTGTTCTTAAGTTTTAAGGAGAGCCATCAGTGAGGAGGTTGTAATCTCAGGTGATTAATTGCACAGCATTTTACAAGCTGTAAAATAGAGCGAGATCTCCACAAAGCGATTATGCCATTAACCAGGGGCTCTTATCAGATTTTCCTACAACCACCAGGTTTGTCTGACAGATTGCAAGTCTTAAGTATTTATATATTTCAAAGGTTTACTTATTTTTGTTGTTAAAAACCCCTAAAATCTCTATTGATTCTTACATGCAATTCCACATGAGAAGTCCCAAGCACCGTGGAGCAGAATACCAATATTTATTACCAGACTTGTGCTCATTATGGTTCTCTCTGACAGGGGTCCATTAAAATCAATTTTTATGTTTCTTATGGGTTTTTTTTTCCACCCAATGTTCTTGCCATGGCGTTTATTAGCCAGTTAGGAGAAACACCAGGCACTGCTTTGTTTTTATTTTATTCTGTCGAAAATAATGAGGCCAGATTTAACAACTATTCACTAGTGATGAGTAGAAGAGATTAAATGTTATACTTCAGCACAAACATTTACAGATGGCTTTAAAATTTTTAGAACTTTATCAGTGCTAAAGACAAGAGGAAGTCCCACCTTTCTTCTTCAGATTTAAATTCTTAAAGTAATCGTAAAAGTGCTCTTTCTTGCCTTTAACTTCTGAGCTACCCCTGAGTGATAGACCCTCTAATGTAATAATTTTTGCACATAAATCATGCAGCCTGTGAGGTTAAGAGTTATCAAGATGCCTCTAACGCCTCAAGATGAAGTGAAGTCAGTTCACCACTGAGAAAAGCAAAGATCAAGAACAGGTACAAATTAAAAAATTAGGAAAAGGATCTAAACTGTCCAACTTCTGCTGAAGAACAAGATCACAAGAACCTTCAACCTGCAATGTGGCCACGTTACAGGGGAGCAAACCAGATGTTCTGGTAGAACAAAACCAGAATTTTTCACCAGATGTTCTGGTAAAAGAGAAAAATCCATCCCTAAAAATGGCTCTGAGAGCACCCAAATCATTTTCCTACTCTTATTCCACCCCTCGCTGACATTTGCCCTTCACAGGGTGAAGATCCTCCTCCCCTGCGTTGTTCTCCAGGCAGATTTTGCTCTGCAGCCAAGGCAAGTTTCAACTTTATCCTAAATACCCCTTTATTTCCATTCCTCACCAGTGGAAATCCAGCACCTAAACCAGAGAGAAAGTGAAGCACTTCTTTCTGTATCACTGGAGCTGGCAAAGCTGGGAAATCCAGAAGCTTCAGTGTTTTCATATGGGAGGCAAAATCATATTTCAACCAGAACACACATTATGCTTCACGTTCCTGATTGATGCTACACCCATTTCTGCTACAAGGAGAATAAAACAGGAAAACAGAAATCCTACAAATCCATGGAGAATTTCAGGTGCAAAGACAGGATGAAAGAAAGACAATGTGGAGAAAAGAAGTCAAACCTGTTTGAGTCTTGTCAGTGAGAGCATCGATGTAGCAGACTGTGGAAAAGTGGAATTTAATTACCAAACCCAGTTGAGAGACCAGTCTTAGAAAAGTCTGAGATAAGAAGTTTGGATTTTGGCAAAGAAATTTGGCATAGAAATTTAGTATCTAATTCTGAATGAATTCAAGGATCCTTCTGAAAATGTCACTGAGCATTTCCTCACAAATAAGGAAACCTCCAAGATGTGGCCAGGACAGAGGGACTCCAGCAGATTGAACACAACTCACAATGAACAGGCAAATGCACTGATGCCTCCTTAGCCAGGCCTGTATCTGAGCCATCATCTCCACTGCCACGTGGGATCTGCTCCCAGCTCCACAAGACATCACAGCTCTGGAAGAACAACTAAAGCTCTCACAAGCACCACACAGTAATTAAAACAATCAGTCAATCCTGCTCCTATCTGTTGGAGCATAGATCTATATATAAAACCATAAAAACAGATTAAGAGTTGTGAGGTGTGCAAGGATGTTTCACCCCTCAGTGACAGATTTATACGTGTGTCAAAAATCAGGATGGGCAGGAGGTTCTTTCAAAACTTAAATTAGAAACACTTTAAACTGTAAGTGTTTCTTTGATAATATTTTTGATGCAGCAGAGGAATTGATGTATTTTGGAGTCCTCAAAGGCACTGGAGGCTCCTCCTGCCTCTCCCAGGAGCAAGCACTGAGCTCCCAGCACGACTGGCAAAAACAAGTGTGCTCTTAGATCCTCTGGGCAATCTTCTTCCTCCAGCATGAACATAACCACAGGATCAATAGGACATGAACTCACCCACTTGGCAGCATGCTCATTTTGGGAAGTTTTATTTCATGTAAGCCCGTTTCACACCCAAATATCTCGATCTTTCCCACGGGGCTGAGCAGAACCACGTGTTTCTCCTTGCATGGTGATCCTCCCTGTTTGGAATTCACCTGTTCAGGGAAATAAAATCCTCTTTAACTGCACGCATTTTCACCAAAGAACAGGTCTGAGCGGTTTTCAAAAGCAGTTTGAAAAAAGCAAGAAAACAGCGAATTTCAAGTTTCCTCAACTACGGCTTTCACTTTCAAAATTCCAACTTAAAATGATCCATCCTGAGAAGTCAGCACCTAAATCAAAGTCTCAAAAAATCCATTAACCAACAGCACAGTGATCTTCATAAAAACATGAAATAGCAGCAGTTTCATGGCTGGTTTATCAGCTAAAATCCAATGTGTTGTGACACTTATTTAAAACAGGATTGTTGTGACAACAAAGTAGATTCAGTGGTTTAGAGCAGCAGTGTTATGCAAATAACAGCTGGAACACAAATAGAGTATGTCTGCTGGAAAAGAAAACATATGAAAAAATCAATCATTCCTTAGGAAAAGAAGCATATTTTTATTCCCATTGTTACCAGTCTGGTTTTACGATTACTGATAGGATGTAGTTGGAAACAGCTGCCAAGTATTTCTCAATATTGGACAAGACCAACAATAACAGACTTGTCAAATCCATCTTGGCTAAAAAACCCCAGCCCAGTCTGGATGCTGGAGGTGTATTTACAGTTTGGTTTGTACCACCACTGCAGGAGGACAGGACAGAACACCACAAGTGTGTCCACTGCAGCCACCCAGACACCAAAGCTTCGGTCCAGACCACAGCCAGGGCAAAAAGTCCTCTGCTCCAAAGAGCTCAGCTCATGTGAAACTGGGAAAAAAGTGACCAGCTGAGAAACTGTGAGGCAGCACAAGGCAAGTCCATCAGCAAACACAGAATAAAAGGCTCCTGCAACTGTTTGGCATGGAACACACCTTAAAAACCACTCACTTCCTTCCACACCTCCCACTGTGCCAGGCTGCTCCCAGCCCCAATGTCCAGCCTGGCCTTGGGCACTGCCAGGGATCCAGGGGCAGCCCCAGCTGCTCTGGGCACCCTGTGCCAGGGCCCGCCCACCCTCCCAGGGAACAATTCCTGCCCAATCTCCCACCCATCCCTGCCCTCTGGCACTGGGAAGCCATTCCCACAGTGTCCTGTCCCTCCAGGTACAGGACCCTGCACTTGACCTGTTGAACTTCACGAAGTTTCCTGCAACACTGACAGACCAACAAGGTTTCTCTGATTTATTTACTTCCCTGTGTCCAAGGTTGGACGGGGCTTGGAGCAACTGGTGCAGTGGAAGGTGTCCCTGCCCACAGCAGGGGATGGGATGGGATGAGATGAGATTTATTCCTTCCAACCCAGACCATTCTGGGATTCCACGAATGACAGACCAGGGGTGCAGCAGGAGCCAGGAAGGTCCATGCAGGATGACTTACAGCTGCCCACTGCTCCCAGCTGTACAATAATTAGCTGCTTTCCAAATAAGAGAATCTTTTCAAACCCCATTATTAAGTGCTGTGGAATGAAGTCACATCTGTGAGTAATATAATCAGCGTGAGAGAGTAGAAAAGCCATCGAGCTGGCAGTTTTGCCTACTAGGGCAAAAGTAAACCTAAGCCCCTGAATTCTGGGAAGCTCTTACGCAATTCCTCCCCTACAGACGCAGCAACCAGAGCAACCTCACTCAGCCTGGAGAAGTTCAGGACCTGCAGGTTCCCTGGGGTTTATTTACTCTGACTGCAATCCTAATTGCTAAATAATCAAATGTTTGGTGGCATCACAAAGAAACTCCTTTCCAACCAACTTTGCCCATGTTCCTTCTCCTTCCTCGAGGACAGGGGTGAACTTGGAGCAGCATCTCGCTGTAGAAGTCAGCAAACAAGCAGTAAAAGTTCACATGTGTGGAGAACCAGTACACATTCTTCATGTTTATTGGTGTGACAGCCCTGAACCAGATGCACTGAACCTCACACCACGAGCTCCATGACTATAACAACTTTGGGATCAGCTTTTCCATCAGAACAAAACCCAGGATGCAGGGAGCAGCAGCACACTATCAATAACCCTCTGAGCTCTCACCAAGTCGAACTAAGCTTTATAGATGAAACCCTGAGCAACTGCAACTCCTGTTTGCAGCCTTGTTTATCATATTCATTGGGCAGCAATATTTAGGAGGTTTATTTTATAAAAGAATGAAGCTGCAGGACATAAAACCACATCCATTTGCACTTGGGTTGGGATGCTCCAGGATGAAGGTCACTGGCAGATCTACAACGCACACTCCTCTGTCCAGATACTAATTTTGTTATTTAGGCTGGATAGTAGGAGAAATTTCCTCCCAGAAAGGGTTGGCAAGCATTGGAACAGGCTGACAAAGGAAGTGGTGGAGTCAGCATCCCTGGAAGTGTTCCACAGACACGTGGATGTGGCACTTCAGGACATGGTTTAGTGGTGAACACGGTGGTGGTGCTGGCTGGACACTTCTCCATCCCTGGCAGTGTCCAAGGCCAGGCTGGACACTGGGGCTGGGAGCAGCCTGGGACAGTGGGAGGTGTCCCTGCCATGGCAGGGCTGGCACTGGGTGGGCTTTAGGGTCCCTTCCCACCTAAACCATTCCATGATTTATAAAAAATGTGAAGAATTTTGATCAGCTCCTGCATCAACTTCTCCTTCACTCTCCTGTTCCACTTTAAAACCTACAAATCTGCATAAAAATATCTTGTAATTTTGATACTAGGTAGAAAAAATATGACTTTTAGGGAGGAAGCATCTCCTGCCATCTTCTGGAGTTTTCCCAAAGAAATAAAATCATAGGTGCAACATTTCTAAGTTTACCTCACCAGACTGCTAAATACAGAAAACTGGACGACTGTAATTTCATTTACATTTGCACTAACCAGGTCTCACACTACAGTAAAAAATTCAAATATTTCTATGTTCTATTGCTCCTAACACCCCCAAAAACTCCACTGGACATTGGCGTGACATCCTAGAATCCAATTCATATCCCTAATTAGGAACAGAGAAATAAAAAATGCAGAGAAATCTTGAGAATCAACAAGGTTTAAAAAAAAAAAACCAAACTGTAGCAAAGCATTTCCATGCTCCATGTTCTCCCAGAAAACAAGGTGTGTTTTCCAGAAAAGTCCAGAGAGCAAACCATGTTTTTCCTTTCAGTATTATGAGCACTGAATCCTTCCCATCAGAGCCCTATCTCTGATGGATCTCCCCTCCACAGGTTTTTCCATTTCCTTCACTCTGCTTTTACAATATAAACCCACCACACCAATATCAAAATATTAACAATAATCCCCTCTGCATCTGATTTAACAGGGGATTTCCATTAGGCTACAGCATGGAAGTCCTCAGGAATTTTTTTTTTCCCCCCTCAAATATTTCTGAGAATCAAGGCAAAAATAACATATTCAGCTGGCAAATCGAATGTGGCCTCACACACATCCTGCAATTGGATTTTTTAAACCAAGAGAGTCCTGCATTAATCAGGGAGATGTCCCAGCTCCTCCAAGAAGGGGTCTCTTGATCCTTTCCAGATTAACAGAAAGTGTTAATTGAGCTACCTGTGAAAGGAAATACAACCAACAGCAGGAAATTGCACTGCAATTCTTTCCTCCATTTCCCCTGCCTTCTCCCAGACCCCAAAATGGTCCTATTTCTAGCCAAGCCACTGCTGCACACTTGGAAAATGCTCTGTTTAGTTCTTCCACACCACCAAAGTCACTTATGTGAAACTGAAGAACCCACCCAGGTGCCACAGAAGGTTTTCCACACAACCTTGCTCCCATGCTGGGCTAGGAGGTAACCACACACTGGCTTCAAGCACTAAAAATTACTGTCAGAGGACCCAAAACTGCACAAATAATTGGCATTTCTAGCCACAAAACCTCAGTGTCTGACAGCATTTATCCAACAAGATCACTACCTGCAGGTGATTCCCTTGGAGGTGTTGATACCCACCCCACCAGAGGTGTGACCAAGCACCACCTTCCTCCTTTGCTTCCCATTCTTCATAAATTTATCCTAAAAACTTCATCACTTCCCAGGCTTCATAAACTTATCCTGAAGATTCCATCGAAGTCCTGACATTTGCATTAGCAAACGAGCTACGACTCACAAACACCTGCCTTGTTCTGATGGTGCCACAGAACATCAGGGACTCTCCAAAAAGCAGTTCCAGGAATTTTGTTTAGTTTGAGGATGATCAATAAATGCCAGGGAAGCTGCTTCTTCATCCTAATTACAGGAAACAAACCACCAGTCCTGAACTCTTAAAGAGTCCTTCTTTTGAGTATCACCGTGCTCTCAAACCTGCTTGCTATTGACCCAAGTTTTGAATTAAAATTCAATCAAAGCTTCAAATATTGGACTTAAGGGGAATACTTCAGAGTTTGGCACTCTGCTGCTTCGTTTCAGTCACTCTTCCTCATGCAGTAAGTTTGCATCCTTCTCCTAACAAAACCCTTATCAAATCCCATCACTCAAAGCAAAAATCCATCATAAACCAATGTTTGCAAAATGATTTAGTGTCAAAAGCTGCTGCCACCCCACTGATGAGGCTGCCCATGCCAGTGGGCCACCCATCCAAGGATTTCATTGAATTATAGTTCTCTCAGCATCTCCTTAATAGTTTAAAACTTCCTGTATTTGTTTTACTGGGTTCTGCCTGTTTATTTAAAAGGAAACAATCCATTGTACGTTAAGAATATGGGAAAAGATATTAATAGTAAAGGTAATGTATTTCTGCACATATAGTGCAGGGTGGAGGGTGTTTCCAACCTTATGGGGCTTGTCTTAGAGGAAAAAGCCATTTTTTAGTGTTTCAAAGCAGAGAAAGATTTAAGGCCTGTGAATAGCACACAGGATCCATGCAATCAGAACAATCTTACAATCTACTCCTGTTAATATCTTGATTAATCATCTACATTTTCACCT
Source organism: Coloeus monedula (assembly GCF_965178545.1). NCBI lineage: Eukaryota > Metazoa > Chordata > Aves > Passeriformes > Corvidae > Coloeus > Coloeus monedula. The sequence continues at coordinate 37,395,295 of NC_138788.1, read as the reverse complement.
TCCAAAAGGTACTGTTTCACGAGAACAAAGAGTTTATGTTCTACAAGTAATTTTACTGCAGGGAAGAAAGAAGGGAAGAGTTAGGTAGCTGTTCCACACCAGAAATAGTTTAATGTATTGGAATACTAGTATCACTTTGCTACACTGGAATAAAAGCTAGAGGGAATGAGAAACATTTAATTCTCAGTCTTTTTTGCTAATTATGAAATGTTTGATTTCTTTCCAAGCTAAACCAGAAACTTTTCTAAAAGCTGCTTCCCCCTCTTGAAAAAAAAAAAAAAATCCAAAGATTTCCAACTAAATAGAATGGTGTGAACTCCAAAGGATTATGTGGCTGGGGCTGCCCCTGGATCCCTGGCAGTGCCCAAGGCCAGGCTGGACATTGGGGCTGGAGCAGCCTGGCACAGTGGGAGGTGTCCCTGCCATGGCAGGGGTGGGATGGGATGGATTTTAAGGTCCCTTCCAACCCAAACCAGTCTGGGATTCTATGATAAGGATGCCCTGATCCAAACAGGTCCCTGAAGGTTTGACATCTTTATCTGGACAGTTGAAGATATAAGAAAGTTGTCCTGAAAGCCAGGAAGCTTCTTGTCCAAAAAAACTAAGGGACGGCTGCTGCCCACTGCAACCCACAGGGAACTCTGAGCAACATCACTCATTCCTTAATGGAAAAAGTAATTTCTGAGGCAGGTAACACACAATTCCAGTACTGCCACACTCAAACATCACAGTACCCTTAAACATATGGAAAACTGCCCACCCAAGCAAAGCCAAGTGGCTCACAGGTTTTAAATAAAGGCAAAAGCTAATTTTTCAGGAAAAGAAGGTGTTGCAGTCGTTGCTTAAATTCAAGAAGAAAGTCTTGAGACAAAACAACCCTCGTGGTAGCTAATCGGATTTGATTTTGTCAATATACCTGCTAAAAAATAAAGTAACTTTTAAAATTACCTTTCCTGTTCTAAAATACAAGTCCTTTACATCCTGCAGCAGGTTCCTGTGAACTAAACCACCCCTGACCTGCACACAAGACACCTCTACCCCCTCCACAACCGCTGTCTCTGCTGTGTTTATTTCTTCTTCCTACAGCACCCAAAACAAACTTTCAGCTTTCCAGAATAAAGCACTGGAGATCCAGGTCCATGGAATTCTGTGTTTGCTGCAGGAGTAATAAACACCTCCCCAGCTGAGCAGCAGGGCTGAAATCCAGGTGAGGCTCTCAAACAAAAGCTGCACTGAAAGCCTGCAGTGCTCTCCTGGTATCTCACTGCTTCTCTGAGTAAATCTAACCCTGGTTAAGCCAAACGTGTAACTTCAGAGGGTACGAAAACAAAACCTCCTCATTTCCTGGCTCGGGGAGGTTTGGAAAGGAAATGTCAGACAGCCTGGAAGCAAATCCAGGGTTAGTTTGGGGTGATGCAATTTCTTTACCTTCCAAAGAACTAATCCCATAAAAAATGTGAAAGTACAGAATCACGCTGCATATTCTGAACATATACAAATATACACTGGCATAAACACTCAAAATCAGTCCCCCTCTCCCCTTATCCAAAGGCCCACTTCACACAAGCTCCTGAAAAACCAGGGGGATACGTGTTCACATGGAGCAACATTTGCTTTCTACAGCATTTAAAAAGTCTTCGACGAGAGCAAACACGTAATTCTTTATTAAACAATCAAAGACAACAAAAGCAAGTTTCTGTTGTCCCATCGCATTATCCTGCTAATCCTCTTTGGATGGCAACCAAAAGCCCCCGAAATGCCAAGCTAGGGAAGTGCCTTTCCAAGCAGTGGTCGCCTCTGGCTCTTTGGCTGCGCCTTCAGTCGACTGCTTTGGCAGACGGGAGCAACGACAAATTCCCAGCATCCAGGGCTGTGCCTGACTGCTTTATTTTACTGGAAGGGCACTTTAATTGTAATAAACCCATTTTAACTCCTCTGGAAGGGGCAGGTGGGTTACTGCTCCTGCTTTCCAGACTCAACAAGTGCTGTTTTCAACTCCATCTGCTGCTCATGCCAAGGCTGGACTGGAGCCGGTGTCAGCAGGTACTTGAGCACCAGACCCCAGCGGGCTGTTCAAACAGGAATTCTGATGGATTATTTCCTCCAGTACTTCTCCAAAAACAAGTAAACACATCCTGCATCTTTCTCCAGTTATTACTTACACAGGAAATTTAAATGGGATGCAAGCACAGCAGCCACGTGGCACTTCAATCATGGATACCATAAAAAACCACATATGTATATATATCAATAGGATATTTATGTTATTTTCTATCAATAGCATGAAGATTAACACTTGATGATCTTTGAGGTGTTTCCCAACCCAAACAATTCTCTGCTTCTATTTACACTCAGCACAGAAGTAGAATGACATTAAAAACAATGGTGTTAATTAGTTGTAAAAATTACTGCTCATGGTGAGGACACGGAGTTCTTCAGGGCATCTCTTCAAACTATGGGCTGCCAAGGGATATTATAATTAATTCGAGTCAAACTGGGTAAGAAATGGAGCACCAAGAGGAGGGCAAGTGGACAGGACAGGGCCAGATATTCCTGGAATAATCCAATTCTGGCAACAGGTGTGTGCACCCCATTAGTGGGTACCTGCAAACCCCAGCAGGAACCAGCCCGAAAGCCACGTGTCCTGGTGCAACTTCCAAGGGGTGTGGAAGCACACTGTCCCTCTCATCCTATCAAGGACCTGCCACAGGGATTAAGTCCCTCTGCTCCTCATTTTTGAAGCTGGAAATCAGAAGGTTCAGTTAGGAGCACTACAAAGCAATGTTATACTTTGCTGAGTCCTTCAGTGTTTTAATGTTCAGTCAAAGGGAATGAAACGCTGAATTTTTTATACTCATAATACATATTTTAAAAAATAATTAAGGAATGTGCTTCCAAACAATTAAAGAAACAAATATACTAAAGAATCAAAAATGAGAAGTCTTGTCTCTTAAAAATTAGAAGGTCCCCCCAAAAAACTACCTTGTTGCTACTGGGTTGAGTTTTAACAAGTCCCTTTCAAGTCAGGACATTCCACGATTCTATGAAATCCCATGCAAAGGGAAAGTCATGGTGCAGTTGTCTGAACTTCCAGATGCATTCATCATTTCAGGAATTCAATTCAAGGTATTAGCTATGTAACTGGTCATCTGTATTTGGTTTTAATTCCCTCTGTGCTGTGTCCAGTTCTGGGTTCCTCAGGACAAGAAGGACCCTGAGGGGCTGGAGCATGTCCAGGGAAGGGAACAGAGCTGGGGAGGGGCTGGAGCCCCAGGAGTGGCTGAGGGAGCTGGAAAGGGGCTCAGGCTGGAGCAAAGGAGGCTCAGGGGGGACCTTGTGGCTCTGCACAAGTCCCTGACAGGAGGGGGCAGCCGGGGGGGTCGGGCTCTGCTGGCAGGGAACAGGGACAGGAGGAGAGGGAACGGCCTCAGGCTGGGCCAGGGCAGGCTCAGGGTGGGCAGCAGCAGGAATTTCCCCATGGAAAGGGAGCTCAGGCCTTGGAACTGCCCAGGGAGGTTTGGAGTGCCCATCCCTGGAGGTGTCCAAGGAATTCCTGGAGGTGGCACTCAGGGCTCTGGGCTGGGGATGGGGCACAGCTTGGACTCGATGGGCTGGGAGGGCTTTTCCAACCTCAGGGATCCTGGGATTTGAAGATCCACTCCTTAAAAATCATCGAGGTGCTTGCTATAAGAGTGTGTTTACACTTTTCCATAAGAGGTTGTACTTTGAGGCACAGGGAAATACAAAATTAACTGCCCAAATCAGCAGTTATAAATCACCTGATATAAATGCACACACACAGTGAGACTGGAGTGCTCAGCTCTTACAGGCTCAGCTTGGATGTAAATACATGGGAACTACTCCAATACAAGGAAAACAGATGAAATTTTAATCAAATGAGCCTCGTATCAGGGTCAGGGGAACTGAAAATGGGCTAAAAATGAAAAAAAAAAAAAAAAAACAAACCACAGCAGAAGAATGACTTTAATATTGGGTAACATTTCAAGTTTTTATCACCTAAATCCACAAAATTCCTGATCTGCTCCTGCTTGTCTTCTCTGCAGAGCTGGAGTGAGGACCAGCTAAATAAAAGATAATGCAACTAGGCATAACACAATAAAAGATATTACCTTCCCAATGCATTATTGCTGCCAATTATAAGAATCACTTCAACTTAATTTCAAAGGCACAATCACCCTCAACTGTAACAGTCTCTTTTTTAAATTTCAAACAGTATTACATTAAGGCAATAACTCACCTTCCAGCTATAATATCAGTCTCCCTTATTGCAAAAATACATTTCATAAATACTTCTCATCGACAAGTCAAGCTAATTCAGGTTAATTTTATTGTATTTTGGTGCTATCTCACATTTGTGTGCAATTACCTTTATCATTTTATTGCCGTGCCAGAAAGTAATCAGAACAATTATTTGAAAAAGGAGGGGTATAAATTCTAAATCACACCTGCTGGCATTTTTGATAAAATAGCAGCTTTATCTCAGGAAGTGGCAGGGACATGGGATAAATCATGCATCAGTCAAGTGCAGCTGACCCCCAAGTGCATTGCACAATATCAGGAGTGCTTCAAAAGAAACTTTCCTATATAATCCATCATTCTTTATAATACCAAAATAGCTCTACCTGAAGAGTAGGAGCTGGAGAATAATAACAAAATAAATCTAAGCAATATGAACAAAACCATTAATAGTGCTCCTTAAGCTGAAGGAGAGTCAGGAATCTTGAGTTGTGTGTGAGGAAAGAACTTCACTGAAATTTCTGAAGTGAGCAGAGCAGCAAAATGTGTATTAGGAATTCCCTAAAACCACAAAACACAGGGAAATAAATGTGCACAGAAGAGGTGCTGAAAAGACTCGTGTAAAAATACATGAGTGTAGTCTTGGTACACACACATCTGGATTTTCCTGCAGTTATCCATCCCTGCCTGATTTGGGATAAGGGCTTCACTATTAACAGAGCAAAGCATCAGGGTCAGTACAAGAATCTACTTACAAGTTCAAATTTAATCCAGGGAGGAACACAATGGCATTTAGAATCCTCTAACGAAATACAGAAATTGCCACACTGTCCTAAGAACACCAATCCCCCCTCCCCAAAATTCCTAAATCTGGAGATACCCTGAGGTTTGGTCACCCAGAGCCCAGCCACCTTTCAGCCTCTTCCAGCCAGAGCCAAACTCATCTCTGGTCACTGGAACAAAATCAGGGACGGAGCGGGAGGCGCAGACAGTGATTACAGAAAATTCCCACGTCTGCCTGCTTCCCAAACCATTTCTCAGCAACCTGCTTAAAAACTGTTCAGCACATTGCACGGGTGATAATTGATTCCTGCAAAGCCCACGGCCAGGCACACGCTGGGTGTCACCCCAACACGGGGCTGTGCAAGCTGATCACACACTAAAACCAGCCCAAAAATCACCAACTACATCAACACATGAATATTTAACAGGCACCCAGAGCACAGGCAAGTGTCTGCTCGGTCCCCACAGCGGAGTTGGGCTGTTTTACCTCAAACCTTCTGTCTTCCCACATATCAAAAGGGAAAAACTCCCCATACAGCTCAAGCTGCACCTTTCAACTCCATGTGAGAGTTGGGGAAATGAAAAGGTTAGATAATAAATTATTAGTTTCATGTCACTTGCCTGCTATATCACACCTAGCCTGCAATGAGAGGGAACCAGGGATTCTTCCTACCAAGTATTTCTCTGCTGAAAGATGTTTGCAACTGGAAGATGCATAGATATCACTGAAGAGATGATTGTTCAAAAGAAACGAGTGAAGCAAGAATTTATTTACCTGAATTTCTTCCTCAACCATTCCGTTTTAAAAAACAAAACCGATTTGCTTCTGTAGAAAAGAGGTAAACAACACAAAACAGCAAAATACTCCTTTCCTAAGCCACATGACATTATGTAAAGCAGATTAAAACCACAAGAGATGCCACTATTAAGACATTTAGAGCAGGGACAGAAGTTGCCAACAGGAATAGTTAGGAATGCAGGTGTGCTTGTACCAGAAATGTTTTCCTAGAGGAGCATCACTAATGCTACAAAAATAGATATTCTACACACAAAAAAAAGGCGTTTGTGTCTTCAAAGTTCACCTCAGCTATTTCAGGGAGACAGCTATAGACTAAAATGTGTTGATGCCCTTCTTTCAGCAGCATAAACTGTCTGAATATTTGGATAAACATCCAGGTTTCCTTGTTTTACTATAATGTCACTGACCTACACTTACATCCCTGAAACATCAAGCCTCAAAATTAAGCCTGTTTTTCAGGGAGGTGTTTATTATTAGGGAATGCAAACAGCAACACAACGGAGAGAGTAGCTCTGTCCTGTTATTTATGCTCTGTGGCAGATGGATACGTGCTGGGGAAAGGTCCACTGATGCCTGTTACCAACCATGACAGAGCTACAGAGATTTACAATGCAGCATCAATCTTGTCAACTGGATTCCTAATCCTGACTGCTGGGCACTGGGGAAAAAACAAACTATGTTACGTGAACTCTTTTGTAATGCTGGACTTCCAGTGGACACCTCAATGCAAAGGGACTGCACTGGGAACTTACTTTTGGAATGAGCCTCGATGCCATCGTGGAAGAAAAGGCTCCACCTGGAAGGAAAAAAAACAAAAAAATTCCCAGTTAGTTCATTAAATTTGAATTCCACAGGGAGAGCTGAATATCCAGAATATTACTTCTCCTACAACCACCTCTGTATCAGTTTTTTAAATGAGCTCTAAGTTTCAGTACACAGAATTTCCAAAGGGAGTCTGGTTCTTTACAAACAATGTTGAATTTTAATGTTAAGTCACCCACTCGTCATGAGTCAAACAAAAAAATCAACAGATGGCACATTGAAGAGTATTCCACAACAAGCACTGCACAACTCTGATATTTGGAATAAGAATGCCTCAAAAGATAAAAGTATTAATTGAATAATTTTTTACAGGCTGTCATGTACTTCTAAGTGACTGAGTAAAATAAAGAGCCTTTTGTAATTTAGGAAATGCCACATTTTAAGGCATGAAAGTGATTTTAAAGCAAGTGATCGTGATATATTCTGGGTTTAAAAGCACAGATTTCACACCACTGCGTACCTAAAACATTTTAGCTTCAATTATTATAATTCTAGCCTTTAACATCATTTATATAATTAAGAAATACAACTGGTTCCTTGCTGCTCTCCCCCTGGAAACAAAGGATATTTCTTCCTTCTTTGGCATTTAGCTCCCCCCCCCCATGGTTTTTTTCAGTGCCACTTAGCTAAGGTCACTCTGGCTTTGAAAGACGTGGTATAAACACTGCATTTTTTTAAAATCAGGGAGATTATGTGCCAAAGCTCAGCTTCAGAACCCTGCCTCACAGCCAGCCTCAACGGGAACTGCTCCTCTTCCATCAGGGAACTCCCTCCAGCATGGGCAGGGATAACTGTATCCACTTCAGGAATGGCAAATCTCTTAAAAATGAAATTCCATGAACATGCCAGGCTCTCCAAGACTTCTCCAACACGAAGTCCAAGGCACTGACAGAACACACGGCCACTTCCCAACCACTTCAAAGCAAACAGCAACATTTACTCTTAATACTGCATCTTCCTTATTTAAACTGTTTAAAATTAAGAGGAGTAATTAGTATTTTAACTGTAGCAACAAGGCAGGCATTGCAAAGAGAACTCACTGCATTTTTAAATGCAGGTCAGGCAGATGAGCAATCTAATAGCACTACTTAAAATATCTGCCATAGAGCTAAAAATAAAATGGCAATTTATTTCTATCATCAGTTCCGAGTGTGTCTTTCAAAGCACCCAGCAACGCTCAGGTTTTTTTAGATCTTCCTGAAGGGTAAAGCTGGAATTTCTGCCTCAGTAATCAGATTTATCCAGAAGCTCATTTCAAACCCTGGTTGAGCTCCATCTGCTCACCCAACAAGGCTTTCCTTGGCTGACAAGAACCTGGGCAAAGCCAGTAATGTCCAAGCCATGGTGGTTAAAAGACCTACGACCTGAAGCCAGATTGAGGAAACCCAAATTTTCCAAGCCCTTGGAAAGTCCAAACCATCACTCCAAAAAGCACCTCAACCTTGCAAAGACTGTCTTTTTGGAGGAGGTCAATACTTCACATGGAGCTGAAGGGCTCTCCTAAGGCTGACTTCGAAGGCAAGAAGCCAAAACCTCTTTGGAACGACACACACTGACCAAATTCAGTGACACCATTTCCATGGCTGAGACACCAGAATCAAACCTCAAAGAACTGAAACCTTCATGCCAGCAATTGCTTCACCAAAATGGAAAATCCCCTCCCCTACTTGCAGAGTGGGATGAACTGAAGGGATTAATGAGTAGTACAGAAAAAAAAAAAGAGTAATCTGTCAACATCATCACCAGGTCAGAGCTGCCTGAGAAGGACCAGGGATGTCCACCTCCATCTCTCCTGCCTCAGCCCACCTAGGCCATTCCAGCAAGATGCTCCTAAGTTCCCCACAACCTCTGCTCCCACCCAGGAGCTGTGCAGTGCAGGAAGCAAATACATCCCATCCCACCCTGTGAGCATCCCAAACCTCTGGGTATGTCAACAGACCAAAACCATAAAGAAAAGTCAGAGGTGACATCAAAAACAGATCCTTGAAGGGCAGGAAATTTTCGAGCCAAGTTCTGCTGGTGATCTAGAACAGAAGTCCTTGGGCTTTGAGATACTTCCCTGCCTCTTTTCCCACAGGACTGCAGCCTGATGAGTGCATGTGATGGCACTAAGAACTCAGATTAATAAAAAGTATTTTTTCTCAGTTCATCAACTTTTAAACACTAAAGGAAGATTCTCCTTGAAGGATAAGTCCATGGGATCTTCAACAGAACACTCTGGTTCAGCACCAAAATTAAAAACCAGCCATTACACCAAGTGACTACACGAACAAAATTCCATACGAAAACATTTAAAGTACATTAGATTTTTGGTCAAGATGAAAGCCTGGGAAAAAAAAAAAATCCAGCAATCTATTCTAATTGGGTTCCCATGGTAACTGTACAATTGGGTTTTTCAGTATAACATCCCAAAGGCCCAATGCACACATGTAAAATATACTTCAAACAGCCGGAATTGTTTTTACATTACAGCACTCCCAGGAAGATCAATTACTATACATCCCCACCCTAACTATTAGTGGCAGGAGATGTTAACACTATTGGCCATATTAACATAAGTCATGTAAAAAACCCCACATATCACCATCATTATATAAAACTAATTACACACTTCAGATTCATCAAACACGTTCCGAGTAATAAACCAATACCGGGCTTGTCACCAGATCATGTTTACTGAATGTAAGAAATCAACCCCAAATATATGCCAAGCCATTTTTGCTTCTCATATTGATCCCAAGGATAAACAGAATCCATCATTAATAATTACATTATAAGATGACCCAGAGGGTTAATCATATTCTTAGAAAGTCTCGCTATGGAATCAAATATAATGGCACAAAAAGGCAACTGAAAAGCATTTAAATCCAGGGCCAGGTGCATTAGCAGTAATATAAAATAAAGTACATTAAACTCATGCAATCAGTGAAAATAGTACAATTGGTATGTTCTAAAAAAATAATAAAACAACCATTTTTTACTTCCCTGGGAAGGTGGGCAGGCCCTGGCACAGGGTGCCCAGAGCAGCTGGGGCTGCCCCTGGATCCCTGGCAGTGCCCAAGGCCAGGCTGGACACTGGGGCTTGGCACAGCCTGATCTAATGGAAGGTGTGGGAGCAGATGTTCTCTAAGGTCCCTTCCAACCTGAATCATTCTGGGATTCTATGATTTATTTTAAAAGTTTGTTTCAGATGAAGCACTTTGCCTTGTTGGACCTCAGTTTCACCTTCCTAAAGCACAACCCTGGCCATAGACCCAGACTTTACTTCTATCCCACTGTCTAAACCTCAAAGTTAAAAGGAAACGATGATCCAGGCTGACTAAGCCGGATTCAAAACCAATTAATTCCTTTACATCCCAGAAAAAAAAACCCCACCAAAAAACCCCAAACCAACAAGTGTGGTTGTTAAATTCCATCAACCAGAAATCTTCGTATTTCATGAAGTCAGCCAAGAACCAGAAGTATTCCTGGTGTCAACAGGAGACTGTGCAAGGGATTTCCCTTTTGCCCCCACCCTTCCCACTGCGTCACATCTGCTCATCCTTAAACCCAGCAGAGCACAGCGAAGGGAATATGAAGTTGTGGGAATTGTTTCTCCAGGACACAAGTGACAGCAGAGGTGTCCTGTCCCCAGCAGCAGCCCACGGCTGCCAAGGCAGGCTGGTGCTGCCCATGTACTGCCAGATGCTGAACATGCATCTGCTGGTTTTATTATGTGAAACAGAAAAATTAATCTTTTAACAGGGCCTTAAGTATACTTTAGGTGTTTATTAAAAAGTGTAACTAATCAACAGACCTTCTGCACACTTGAATGTACAAACAAGCCAAGATAAGAGCGCTGTTTGCCTTGTGCTGACTGATCTAAAGCACTCCGATAATTTCAGTATTGCTGCTGATGATTATGCAGCAGCAGCATTGACAAGACAGCACTAATTCTTGCTATCTGCTAATGCAGGGTTACCTGGAGGGACCTAAATCTGCAGGTGGAGCATGGAGATGGCAGGATCCACACAACAAAAACAACTCTGACTCCAGTGGGCTGTGCTAATATATGTATTAAAATACTGATTGCATCCATCTGCACTAAAAAGGGGCATTTGTATAAAAATGAAAAGCTAAAATGCCTCCATCAGATCAAAACTCAAATTATTATTTGCCTCCATCAGATCAAAACACAAATTATTATTTATTGCCCACTACCAAGCTGCTCAAGACTCCAGGTCACTGGTCAATGCTGCTATTTTAATATTCAACTCCTGTTCCACTCCAAAAGCAGAGAAGAAGTCAGAACCTTTGTTTTAATGAACTCCCCTCTTCTTCTTGGCAATTAAAGGTGATTTGTTCAGGTGTTATTAATCACCTTCAGAACCTCAGCTGCATGTCCAAGGTTTACAAGTGACTTGAAAAGATACCTGAAATTATCTGTATCATTTAATCTGGCCCAGGACAAACTGACAGCAGATAGTCCTGAGAGCTATCAGGACTTGGCACTTTAGCTCTGCTCATACAAAGCAGTAAACAGGGAAACAACTCAAAACAGGATTACTAAAAAACATCAAAATAGCGACATATTCCAGACAACTTTTCCAATTACCCAACTTCATTAGAATCCAAACCCACACAAGCTTTACTGGCCTTCAAATACATTTCAAGCAGTTGCCTGGACCACACGCAGCTCAGTTTTAAAACTGCATTTTGCATTTATGAAAGGTGCTTCAGCACAGGATTGGTTTTATGGTTTGGTTGTTCCTCCAGCTGTGTGTTTAACTCATGCTGGCCCAAGCACACCTGTGCTGGGTGATAATGTCAGAAATACAGGTGACTCAATTTAATACAGGTTTTTCTTCCATTAGGAAGATTTTACCCATAACACCCTCAGATAAATTAGCACCACTGCCAAGCAGCAACATTCCCAGCTATCAGCAGAGGGAGGAAATTCAGGTGTGGAATTCTGCTGTAAGGACACCAAGCCTTTCACTTTTCAACTACAGCATTAATGAAGTTAAAGCTCCCAAACCCACCCCAAACACATGCTGAAACCTGTCACTACCGAAAAGATTCCAAACCTCCCGAAATTAAAACTTTATCCTCCATTTTCCCACTAGTTACATTCTCCTCACCAGCCCAGATACCTTATGAACACTGGGTAAACGAGAGAATTGCACAATCCGTCAATAAAATAAACGTATTTTCAACTCCTGTCCAGATGACTCAAGTTGTCAGTAAAAACTGCCACCAGCGCTGCGCTTGCAGAAAAATGTCCATAAATGCATTATTGCGACTGGCAGATCGATGTCCATAATAAAAACAAATAGAGTTAACAAGTGCTGGCTCCTCCGAGTTATGCCACGGCTGGGATGTGTCTCCAGCTTCCCCGACAACTTCTGGGAATGGGCAGGGCACAGAGAGGCACCTGCTGTCTGCTCCAGCACAGGGAGCATCCTGATGCAGGAAATCTCTGAAGTATTAGAGGGAATATTAAAGCCTTCACCATGGATTTAGAAGTTTCACACGCTCAGAATTTGACGTGGGAACAGAGCCCCTGCTCAAAAGGCTCAACCACCTGCCCATCATCATCATGCTGGGAAGGAATTGTTCCCTGGGAGGGTGGGCAGGCCCTGGCACAGGGTGCCCAGAGCAGCTGGGGCTGCCCCTGGATCCCTGGCAGTGCCCAAGGCCAGGCTGGACATTGGGGCTGGGAGCAGCCTGGCACAGTGGGAAGTGTCCCTGCCCGTGGAAGTGGATGGTCTTTAGGGTCCCTTCCAGCCCAAACCATTCTCTGATGCTGCTCTGTGAACGATGAAATGAGAGATGTTAACAACTCACAAGCAGAAAGGCTTTTTATTTCAGAAATTAAGTGTCATTTAGGTCAGCGGTGTCCCAGGCAGAGCAGCTGACTGCTCTGGAGGCTGCTGTTTAATTTTAAACAGCCCAACACACCTGGACCTCCCATTTGTTCCCATGAAGCTCTTACAGCACCAACACCCGAACAACCACCCTGCTGAAACCACCTTGCAGCCACCAAAAGGTGAGGACATCACCAGAGGTGGAGGACAAAGCTGACAGGGAATTATGCACTGCCAGACCAGCCAGCACCCTGAGGGTTAATTCACATGCATCAGCTGCTCTCACTTCTCCAAAACCCTTATTGTATAGGAAAAAAGCCACTACAAAAAGAGCCATCCATGACCTTGACACATTCGCCTTTGCATTTTCGGCATCACTGCTTCTCCTAGGTGTTTCCCCTGCCACCAGCCAGTTTAACCAGAACTGCTCAGGTGCAGCCTTTCCACCTTCCCATAAAAAAACTTCCTGCTTTTCCTGCACAAGTCCTTAACTCAGCCATGCAGGGCAACCCCAGGAACCCTCCCAAAGGGCAGGAGCTTCTCCTCCAGGCTCTGATCCCCTCAGTGATGCCATTAACTGATCCTCTACATACGTGAAGCATTAAACGGTGGTGACAAGTTAATTAGAGACTTATCAAGAGGTAAAGTAGCCACGGTAACACAAGTTGCACTCTAACTACAACAGTTTCCTATAGGGCTTCTGTTCAGTTGCTGGAGTAATTGGTGTAATTAACTTGTCATGGGCCAGAATGCAGACAGGAATTGCTAAAGCCACCTCACAAGCTCACACAGCCACATCTTTTTCCTGCTAAAACTTGATGCTTTTGGTGGAACTGTCCATATTCGGAACATTTCTGTTTGAAAACAAAGCAAACAAAACTTTCACTAGCAGAAATTATGCCACAGACTGACAACATTCACAAGAAAATGATGTTTTTAGAAGCTTCCCACACTGAAGGGGTGGGTTTTGCCCCAGAAAGAATAAGCCCACATCCCCAATTTTAGTCCCCAGTGCATCAGGGAGACAGGCAGTGCTTGGAAGCCAAAACCTCCAGCAGGTTTACAAGGGAGCTGTCATTTCAACAGACCCCTCCAGAAGATGACCCTCGTGCAGGGCGAGCACAAGCCTGGACACAAAAGGTAGTTGAGAAATGACTGTCACAGCCTCAGTATAATGCCCCAGCATATAAAATTGAGATTTTGCAAAGTGAAACACTGCAGAGACTGGACCTCACCATTCAATAAGAGCTCCACCCTGCAAAAAATAAGATACACACTACCAAAAATAAGGTTTATTTGGGAGGAGCAAATAAATTAAGTAGTTCTTTACATTTACCGCGCTTTAAAAGCTGCATGCAGTTACATCATTGTAACTATTTTAAAACACCTGCAGAGCTTAGCTTTCATATCAGTGGTAAGAGGATATTTCAACCTTAATATTAATTTGCTATGTATTACAGAGTGGGTCAGGCTGGGAGGGACCAGAGCGGGTCATGGAGTCCCACCCCCTGCTCCAGCAGCGCCATCCCCGAGCACATGGCACTGGGCGGTGCTCAGATACTTCTGGAATATTCCCAGCCACGGAGACTCCATAGCCACTCTGGGCAAGCTTCTGGGCAATTATTTTGGGGCAGTTTCGTTCTAATCTGCCCGGAGCTCATGCAGCAGCACCGCCACCCGCCCAGCCCCGCACCGCTGCCCCCGCAGCCGCGCACGGGGCACAGCACCGCCCGCACCGTCCGGGAATGTCCCAGCGAGGGAACTCCGGCCCTTCCCGGCGCAATTATGGTTGGGGGAACACAGTGGAAACCTGCCGTGACCCCAGGCCGCTGCCCTCCATCCCCCCCAGCAGCACTCCAAGGAGAACCAGCGCGTTTTTCGGAGGCCGCGCTCCCCGCAGCCCCAGACCCGCTGGGTTTGCGCTCGCCGGGCCCTGCGCGCTCCGGGCGCGGGGGCTCAGCATCCCCAGCTGGGACCGCTCGCCCCGCGGCCATGCCCGCCTGCCCACCCTCCGGGCAGCTCCCTGCATCTCCCTGGCTCTCCCTGTTGGTGCCTGCGGTCTCTGGCTGTCCCTGGAGCTCTGGGTCCCTGCGCACCTGCCCGCGCCCGCCGATGGCCGTGGCCGCTCCGCACAGGCCGCGCTGCCGGGGCGGGGCCGGGGCCGCCCGGAAGCCGCAGCCGGGCGGGGGAAGGGGAAGAGGCAGAGCCGGGCAGGTGCAGGGAGCTCCGGGAGGGATCCTGGAGGGGCCTGGCTGCTGCTGCTGCTCCCCGCTCGTGTGGCCGGAGCGGAGGGGGCGAATCGCCGCCGATGGAGCCCGCCTGGGGCTGCCCGGCCAGCGCGGCTCGGCCGCGTCACACGCGTGGGAGAAACGCGGAGTTCTGTAAAAATCCATCCCAAAGCAGCGATCTGTGCGCGCTGACACAGCTGGGGGTGTTCATGGGGAGAAGAGAAGGCTCCAGGGAGACCTTAGAGCCCCTTCCAGTGCCTAAAGAGGCTTCAGGAGAGCTGAAGACAGACTGGGGACAGGGGATGGAGGGACAGGACACAGGGAATGGCTTTAAACTGAAAGTGGGGAGATTTAGATGGGAAACTGGGGAAGGAATTGTTCCCTGGGAGGGTGGGCAGGCCCTGGCACAGGGTGCCCAGAGCAGCTGGGGCTGCCCCTGGATCCCTGGCAGTGCCCAAGGCCAGGCTGGACATTGGGGCTGGGAGCAGCCTGGGACAGTGGAAGGTGTCCCTGCCATGGCAGGGGTGGCACTGGGTGGGCTTTGGGGTCCCTTCCCACCCAAACCATTCCATGATTCTGGGATTTGCAAAATTATGGGTAAAAGCCAGGGAATTGGAGCTGAAGGAGAAGCATTTGGTAAATACAGTTCCTAGAAGGAGACATGGAGGAGATAAAGAGTGAAATGCCAGAGGAAAGTGAACTTACAGTGAGGTTTATTTGAGGTAATAAAACTCAGAAGAACAGGATACGAAGTGCCAGTAAAGTTTGCAGCACAAAACCACTAATTTTCAAGCTGGAGAATCTTTCACAGTCTCCATCTGAGTTCCATCAGCAAAAATTTTATGAGTTTTTCTATATGATTCAGAAACTATCACAAAATGGAGGAAACCACGAGGGAAGGATTGGAACAATATTTTAAAAGTCATTGCAGAATTCTGGTAATCCTTTTTTCATAGGGAAAATATGTAAATAAATATAGAATTAACAGCATTGAGATAGTGTCTGTGTGTTAAATCTGTTTCTAAAAGAAATACAAAATAAATATAAAATATGGTCCAAGGTGCAGAAGGTTCCCCAATACAGTTGAAAATAGTTGTACTGGAGCAGCTGACGTTTACTGTCAAGAAAATGAATCTTTTCCCTGGTTCTAAGGAAGCTTGGATTAATGGTCAATTAAAAGGTGCTGCCACTGCGTGTCCATACCAAGGCAGGGGCTTACGGGAGGTTGATCTCAGCTCTAAATAAAAAAAAATCACAAGCTCTGTACTGCATGGGATAGCCTAGAAACAGTTATTCTAAACTGGCTGGAGTATTCTCTCTGTCCTGGTATCCTTGTCAGAAAAGTAGCCTGTTCCTGAAACTTTATTAGAAGTGGAAACCTCCCCAAAATACATATTAATCTTCTCTGCCTCCTCTCCCAAGGTGATCTCCTTATTGCCTGGAGCATGAAAATTGATTATCTTTAATATGATTTTACTTTGCATTATAACAGGCTTGAATGGGGAATGTAAAATATCCAGACTTTCTTAAATCCTACCATCTTGGGCTTTGGCAGTGGATCCACAAGTTGTGTGTTTGCACTATAAAGGAAAGTTTCTCTGTGCTCTTTCAGACTTGGCTGCATTGGAACTTGATTAAGTGTCATGTATTCCTGTTTATAAATGAGGTAAAAAAGGTGCTTCTGACCAGTGTTCCCTCTGCCCTCAGAACTGTGAACATCTTATTCAAATCTCTAACCCTTCTGCTGGCCAGAGTGGGGTCTTTGTGACTTCAAGTATCATTTCAACCACTGAACTTTTGATTTCCAGTCCCTTAATCATAAGGGACTGTGCCTTGTTAGATGTGTCTAATTTCCTCCCTAGGAGAATCCTGGCATTCAGTGATGACACATCCAGTCTAGTTCACTAATACTAAAGCTTATGAAGGAATTTACATAACACTGACTTTGTAAAAAGGTACAACATTTCTAAAATGTTCTTCAGTCCTGTCCAATATCTTTGGTTTTCATTCCTGGCATTTTCTCTCAGTTTTTATTTTCCTTAAGTCTGCTGCTTGAAGGACACTGCATTTCCTTTAAGTTCTTCACTTTATTTGTTA
The DNA here is from genome assembly GCF_965178545.1 of Coloeus monedula. Lineage (NCBI taxonomy): Eukaryota > Metazoa > Chordata > Aves > Passeriformes > Corvidae > Coloeus > Coloeus monedula. The sequence continues at coordinate 37,378,463 of NC_138788.1, read as the reverse complement.
AAGGCTCATTTAGTGTGGCGTTTTCAGGGACAGGATGGTATTTTCCCAAGACTGGAACATCTGTCTGTAGTTGTCTTCCAGCACCAGCATGTGAATTTGCATCCAAGTAACCCAAGGCTTAAACCAACACATGAGCTTTGTGGTCAAAGATTGTGATGGGGTGGGATGGAAAACTGAAAAAAAAGGGTTTTATTAAATGCCTTGAGATGTCAATTCACAAAAATTTCAGCCTGGATTAAATTCCTTGTTAAGGACTAACCTCTGGAAGCGTCTCCTTTCTGCAACATCTGCTGTGGAGGAGGGACTTGGGCACTGGAGCTCGAAGGACCCTCTCGCCAGGCAGAGAGACAAACAGATGGAGCTCGGGGAAGATGCAGGAATGAAAATCGCTGTGGTTTGGACCTCACTTGTAGATCCTTAATTTCCCCCCAGAGAAAATTGTCAGATTGGAGCAGAGGCATAAAATATTTCTACCTTTGTGTGTATGTGCCTTACTGAGTCAGAGCCTGGCCTGGAGCACTTCCTCTGCTCCGCCGGCCTCTCCTCAGCTGCAGAGAGCCCCAGCAACGTCACCTGGTGTGAGTTCACTTCAACCAGTAAATAAGGCTTGCCTTTCACATTTAGAATCACCAGGAAAAATGGAAAAAAAAAAAAAAAAGCAGGCTGAATGAAACCAGAAACTGTGATTTCGTTTGCCAAGACGCTCGTGTTTTCTCAACAGCAAGGATGTGTCCTGCAAATTGAAATCTGGAAATATTCCTGTCCATGCAGAGCTGGCTGTTTGATCTGGGCACGTTATGTGCTTTAATTGGCCCTGAAGGAGAGTGTGTGTATGTGAAAACACTCCGAGTCTGGTTTCTTAACAGGATTTTAATGATAGAAGTAATCTCTTACGCAAAACTTTTGTTTGCAGCATACTGGGGGCGTGTCTTTGTGTTTTAATTGATGTGAAATGCTGGGAAGCACCTGGGTCACTGGGAATCGCTGGGAGCTGCAGCTTGATGGGTGTGTGCGGGCAAGGAGTTAAATTTTGATGGCTTGGGTTATGATCTGTATGTAAGAAAAGAGGTCCAAGGGTTGTTCTGAAGATGTGTCATGTTCTCAGCTCACCCTTCAGTCCGGGTCAGAGCAGTTGGGACATTTCAAACCCCTGTAATTCTTTAAATTCAAGGGATTTGAGATAAAAATCTGTACATTTTAAATTACCGTCAACTTTGAAATACTTTGTGACTCTCACTAATAAATCTTGTTCCTTGTGACCCTCACTAATAAATCTTGTTCCTCTCCCTCTTTCCCTAAAATATTCTCCAAGCTTGTTTGATACCACTTTTGATGGGGAAGCATGGAGTCATCTCTACTGAAAAAAACAAAGCGTAAAGTAGGAGTCGGGATATACTGAGCAGGAATACAAGTGGTTCCTGTGCTGGGAGAGGAAGGAAATTGGGTGGTTCGAGGTGTAGAATTACTGGTAAGTTAAGAAAATTTATTTTAGTAGGCAAAGCATTTTCAGTACTTATGAAGAAGCTTGGGATTGGGAGAAATATGATTTCCTGTAATCAAGGTGCTGGGAGTTGTTTGCCAGCCACTAATGCCTTCAGGGAAATCTCGTAGCAAAGCGCGTAAATGAAAGGGATATTAGCAGAGATTGGCTTCATTTTCTTTAGGGCAAAACTGTAAAAAGTTATGGTGTTTCATATGCCCTACTTCAGGTGCTTTAGTTATCTCCTGGCTGCTCTATTCCAGAAGTTGTTGGAAAATGTTTTGACAATACTGGTGAAGCTAACCCGGTATAAATTTGGTCTGTTGTGCTACAGAGAAATTTGTGTGGTAAAAAAGGCTTATAAATGTTAAATAAGAGGAATTTTGGGTCAATAAGACCACTGATAAATCTCCTGTTAAGTTAAGTGTGCCTGGAGTCCTATATTTAGTGGAGCTATTGCCAAATTCCAGCAAGGATCAAGCATTTCCAATAATTATTACAGTGAAATTTACAGCATATTTTTTTTTCCTATAGACATATTAAGCATATTTGCAAGAGAACACATCTTTCAGGGGACTGAGTAACTGTAGCCTGGGTAGAGATGGGCCCAACCTCGTAATCATTATCAATTATTGGAGAAATCACACAACCATTGAGGGGTTTGGGTGGGAAGGGACCCCAAAGCCCACCCAGTGCCAGCCCTGCCATGGGCAGGGACACCTCCCACTGTGCCAGGCTGCTCCCAGCCCCAATGTTCAGCCTGGCCTTGGGCACTGCCAGGGATCCAGGGGCAGCCCCAGCTGCTCTGGGCACCCTGTGCCAGGGCCTGCCCACCCTGCCAGGGAACAATTCCTGCCCAATCTCCCATCCAGCCCTGCCCTCCTTCAGCTTAAAGCCATTCCCCCTTTCCTATCTCCACACACCCCTGTGAAAATACCCATAATAATTTTTTTTATTTTGGATGAGGACTCCTCTCTGCATTCCTCCCTGTGCCATGGGCAGGTGAGGTGCCAACCGTGCCACTGCATTCACAGAACTCACGGCATCGATTCCTTGGTAGGGACAGACCTGGGTGTTTACTGGGAGGGAGTGGGAATTAAATCAAGCTAATTCCTTTTGGTCCCTCTCACCAAGGCGCGTGTGCATGTGTGGGGTTGTGTGGAGTCACATATTGCATTCCTAGAATTGAATCCACTTGGAGTTGGTCCTAATGTGCCTCTTGCACCGGAGGAAATGGATATTACGCTTGCTGGGTTGAAACGTGCGCTCAAATGCATTGGGAGTTTGATACTATTTTTCAAACTGCCAAATAGATAATGTCAGAACATTTCTGAAATGGGATCCTAACATCAAGATATACGGCACCAATCAGCTCACATCAGGCAAAGTACAGCGTAAAGCCGGGGATGGAGGAAACTACTACAGAATTTCCATTTTCATTCCCTATGTCAACAGCTTTGTAACTTACCTAGTAGATTGTTTTATGTTTTCCAGACATATTCTCAGTAGACCACAAACACTACATTCAGCTCAGCCTTCAGAACCCAAAGAATTAGATATGCTGTAGTTTATGAAATGGATGTTTATGAAAGTATCCTTTGTTTGAATTGCTTGAAAACCCAACATGAATTCAAACTTTGACAGCGTAAGCAGAAAATAAGAGGGCCATAGTGATCTCCCAAATGTAGCCTTAACTATTGAGGTTCTCATATTGAAAATGCAATTTTCTGTCTCGATGTTTATGAATGTCTTCAAATTCCCTTTCATAATAGCCCCTTTTTGACAGGCCTTTTTCAACTCTGAAATATGAGAAGAAAGGTTGCTGCAGAGTGTAGAATATACCATTACAGGAGGTGCACCTCTGTCCCTCAAGCCAACCGTGCTCCTTCGGAAGGCAGGGATGATATATGCACATGGAGGAGCTTGCAGAGCCCAAGATCCATTGCAGAGAAGCAGGATTGTTTTACAGAATCCCAGTCAGTTCAGATGCTAAAATACACTGTGGCACTTCGGGGAGCCTGTCTATGTAAAACGTATGAATTCTGTGTGATTTTATAAACTGGGTATAACTCCAGCCTCACGGAGTCTTCCGAGTGCTGGCAAACCTCATCACACCATTGCTGAGGAACAGTGGGAGCTGTTAACATGGAATTGCTCTCCACAGGTAGGAAAGTGTGTTTTGTTTGGGAGAGGGCCTATGCTGAAGGAATCCAGTTCCCTCTGGATCACAATTTTCACATTGTCCTGGTGCTTCTGTGAGAATCTGGTGGCACCTGAGGGAAGAGTCCTTCGGGACATTCCATCCTGAGCTGGATCCTCTGCTCTGGTGGGGCCCCACCTGCAGGGCTGTGTCCAGCTTTGGGGTTCCCAGCACAAAACAGACCCATTGGAATGAATCCAGAGGAGGCCACGGAGCTGCTCTGAGGGCTGGAGCCCCTCTGCTCTGGATCCAGGCTGGGAGAGCTGGTAGAGGAGAAGGCTCCAGGGAGAGCTCAGAGCCCCTTGCAGGGCCTAAAGGGGCTCCAGGAGAGCTGGAGAGGGACTGGGGACAAGGGGGAATGACCTTAAGCTGAAGAATAGTAGGTTTAAATTAGATAATATGGAGAAATTCTGTCATCACTTCTTGTCTTAGTAGCATTTTTACATAAATACAGTGTGGACTGTGAGAGGGGACTAGAATTCTGCAGTAACCTCAAATGAAAACAAAATTAAAATGTTGGGGTTTTTTTTAAGTGTGTCTAGGACATGAATTGTCTGGGACATACCCAGGGTTCTCATCCCTCACGCTGCTCTTGGCTGGGGTCTGGGTTCAGCTCCCCATTCAAACAGCAGCCTGAGTATCTAATGTATAAATAGATAAAGTGTTTTGTAAATGTGAAAATGGTTAAAATTCCCTTTGGCCTGTGTCCATGCCCACTCTCAGAGGGTGCTGATGTCCAGGCTGGGAGCAGAGGAACACACTGGTTAACTGGAACCACGCACTGGGACATCCCCTGGCTGGGCTGTGCTGGACCTGGCTGTGTTCCTGCACCTCCTGGGAGCTGACATCCCTCCAAAATGCTCCTGAGGCCATAGTCCAGCAAATCCAGGTGGCAGGTGCACAGCTGGGCTGGGATGCTCCCCTGTGTCCATCGGTGGAGGCAAATCTAGTCCATGCTCAGCTTTCAAAGGTGGTTTAATAATAAACATTAAAATGCCAACTGACCTGCAACGGGAGAAAAAACATTGTTTGTGACATTAAGCACCTTCACATGAAATAATTCAAGTGAACCTGGAGCAGATTTTAAGCATAAGGAAGTCCCTGGGTGGTGAAGGTGGAGATGCTCACCTTGGAAAGGTCAGGCAGCTGCTGAAACCTCCGTGTGCTCCCACTTCTGACAAAAACAAGGTGGGGGCAAAGGCAGCTCCAGAGCCAGCCTGAGGAGTAAGAGGGAAGCTGTGCCAGTCAAAAGAGGGGAAGCATTTCTATTTCTGCTAGTGCTGAAAGGCACCAGCAGTCAGCAGGAGCAGGTGAACAGGTGCTTTGCTCCTGAATTTGCACATCTTGTTTAAAACTTCCCAAATTTCTCCGCTCTCAGGATGCTTCCTCCAAATTTCTGTCATCCTGTACCTAGTTTAGCTTTTTCTGGCCTTTGTGGAAGCACAAGAGGAAAGCCAGCAGAGTTGAACCCAGCTTAATGGTTGAACAGTTTTATCCTGCTCTGGAACACGGAGCAGAGATAGTTTTCATTTGTTTATTGTTTCAGCACTGGGCAAATACAAATGTTTCTCTTGCGTCCGAGGATATTTTTAATGCTGCTTTTTAGATGTTGTTTTATTTTGCTTGAAACTCCAAATGCATTCTTCCCAGAATTTCTGAGCTCATTCTTTTAATTTTTTTTTAAGGGTATCCTGTCAGTTTTTAAATACAGGCTTTTCATGTTGCTAGTGAATTGCTTTGATCTGCAGATGAGAACTGAAGAGACACAGTTTCCTCAGTGCTGAACTTTGCCAAGAGTTGCAAGTGTGCCTGTGATGGATCCGAAAATTGGGAAAAGAAAATTCCTGACTGGAGTTTCCAAAGCAAAATCTTTTCCCTTTGTCTGAAACCACAATGCCCAGAAACATTTGTCTGCGGTTTGGTGGGATGAAAGTGAATGAAGGAAAAAGGAGCACAGTCTGATGAACGTGTTCTTTGTTTTATTTATGGAGTAATAGCTGGGAAATAAAGTTATATTCCTCTCTCTCCGTGCCACATCTTCCTGTATTGTTAGGGGAGCTGGCAAGGGAGGATCTGGCAGCGTGGAGGGATAGCTGGGGAAGAAAGCTGCCCCTGAAGTGGTCTTTAAAATTAATCCTGAAAAGGACAATATCCAGGGATGCTGCAGGATCAGAAAATAGTCCTGGCTGGATTGGAGGAGGTCTCCAGGCCATCAGCAGCTCCTGGGCCAGACCTGGCTGCTCTGGGCTTTCCCTCAGTGGGTGTGGAAATCCCCAGGGATGAGGAAGGCTCAGCCTTCCCAGGGAGCCCATCCTGTGGCTCCTCTGCCCTCCCAGGGAAGACATTTTTCCTGAAAATCCAGAGCTTTTGGTGCCTCTCGGTACCTAAGTTCATGAAGCACACACATCCCTTGGGGGGAAGTGGGCTATTTTGGGCAATTCATGCCAAATTACACGGTGGGTGGTTGGAGGAGGCAGCCCAAGATTATTCTCAAAAACACCACAGTTCCTTCAGATTCGGATGAGCGACTCTTTTTAGCTTAACTGCTACTTGAATTCTACAGCATATTCCAGGGAATAAGTAAATAAAACACCATTCATGCCATGGGATCAGCATACTAATTTATGGCCAGATCTGAACCCTTTTCCCAAGGCAAAATACAATTAAAGCCAGGCAGAACTTGACCCGAGTGAGCACTTCAGCATTTGATCTGTGAATTTGACTTTTCTGCATTTTTATTATTTTTATACAGTAGTAAAAGTCGTTCTCCTGCTGGATATTTTACATTGTGCTGGATATTGAATTCCTTGCAGCAAAGGCCTCATGTCTTGAAACCTAATCTTATATAGCGTGCTGTCTAAAGAACTTAATTCTTATTGGGATAACGAGTTTAAAATATATATATTTTTAAAGCATATCCATGACATTTTTGTTAACCTGGTTCTAACAGTGGTCCAGCAGGAACAGCAGAGGATGAAAAGCGAGGAACAGGCTGAGATCTAATCTGACCCAACTCATTGATTCCCTCTCTGACCTTGGGTAAGCCTTTTGACCTGCCTGGGCCTCAGTCAACTCAGCTGGAAAATTGGGTAAAGAGTGGAGCCTGTTAGAAAACCATCTTCAATTTGAACAAAGATTTCCCGGAGACCCAAAAAAAGGGAGTGGAGTCATTCTGCACAGACATAATTGATTGTGCACTGCACAGGAATAACATCCTGAGCCGTGGGATACCATGGATGACATCTCATTCGTCCTGCTGTGGCTGGGTGGTCTCTGGGTCCACTTTTTCACACTCCAGAGCTGTATTTTCCCTTTCCCAGCATTAGTCTGGCCATGCCTGCCCTCAGTGGGAATGTGGCTAAAATACTGCATGAGCCTAAGAAGGTGGTGGGGAGGAATTATTATTCCTGTTTGGGTTGGAGTTAGTGAGTAGTGAGGTTAGTGAGTCCCCTGGATTCAGCGTGACCTGGAGTGGCATCACCTGCCACTGTGTCACTAACGCCTAAAAATGAAATCAGGGATTTACTCAGAATTCATGGAATTGTGGAATTGTTTGGTTTGGAAGGGACCTCAAAGCCCATCCAGTGCCAGCCCTGCCATGCCAGGGACACCTCCCACTGTCCCAGGCTGCTCCCAGCCCCAATGTCCAGCCTGGCCTTGGGCACTGCCAGGGATCCAGGGGCAGCCCCAGCTGCTCTGGGCACCCTGTGCCAGGGCCTGCCCACCCTCTGAGGTTCTCCTGAGGCTTTCCAGAGTGTCCTGGCTCTCCCAAGCCAGGTTTCCTGCCACCAGCCTGCCATCACCAAGAGGAAGGTCCAGCTGCAATCCCAGCACGAAGCCTCGTGCGTAAACTGGAGCAGGATCCATTTCCAACCGGGACCGATCGGCTTTGTCCACATGCCCCCATCCCGAGTGGAGCTGCCCATCCCAGCCCGGTGCTGGAGCCCCCCAGGAGGGCTGGGAGCCGGGGGAGGCGAGCCAAGGGCACTGCCATGGCATGTGGCTCCCGGCACGCGGAGCTGGCGGCGGCTCCCGGCCGCGTGCGGCGGCTCCCGGCTCTGGCACTGTTTGTCCTGGGCACAGGCCAGCTCCTCCCGCCCGTGCCAGCATGTTCCAGCTATCCCGGACTCACTAATCTATTCTCCATGACCCACGCTGGAAAAATGACCGTTTCCTTTCCCCAATTCCCACATCTGCGATTTGTTTTGCTCTCTTTGCCTTTCCCGAGATTTGGGAAGGAGTTCAGGAATGTGGAGCGCTGTTCAAACCCAGGCTGACCTCAGAGGCTGAGTGGCATTTTTCTGGCAAGGCCTGGAGGTAAATAGTGAAGGGGAAACGGGCATATTTCTTCACTTCCACATGGGTATTTCTAGTTGTTTTTTAGTAAAAATAATGATTTTGCTCTAAAATGTTACCCAGAGTAGGAGGGACCTGGTGTTTCCAATGGAAACCAGTAAATCCTGCTCTGCCTGTTAATTGGCTGTCGTTATCCTTCAGTGAAATAGTTTAAACTTCAATGTTAATATTAGGTGCAAACACCTAAAAAAAAAAGTCACTTCTACCAGTCCAAATGAAATTACTATGTGAGAATGACATTTATGTTGGAATAAAATCATCACTGAGCCTCATATAACATAATATATCTGTATATTTTGCATCACAAAACAAAAAAATCCCAGGCTCTGCTGTCTTTAAAAATGCAGGCACAGAGAAATAAAAATTTTGCTTGAAAATATTCAGTACTTTTAATGGAATATTCTGAAAAGGTGTGTTTCATTTTGAAGGCATATTTAGCAAGGAAATTTGAAAAGCAGTGAGCACAAACACAGTGTAGAAGCAAAATGCAGTGAGAATTTGCAGAAAAAACCACAAAATCTTACAGTTTGAGAGGGGCTGGAGGATGTGCAATGACCAAGAATTCATCCTTTTTTTCTCCCCTTCTTTTTTTTTCCAAAGAGAAAAGGACTTGATTGACCTCCCTAAATGCATTTCCCTGCCATCCCTTTTAATTGGAAATAAGTTACTGCAAAAATTTTTAGGCCTATATAGATATATCTGAAATAAAGAACAATAAAAACAATCACATCCTGGGAGAGGTAAACTTGTGAAGGAAGATTAAAGGGAGATTTAACCAACAGAATTACTGTCCACAAAGATGCTTCCCTGCATTTTTTGCAGCAATTCCATGGAAATTTGGTGTTAAAATAGAAACTAGGGCTAAAACTGGGATCTAGGTCTGCTGCTCTGTATTCCTCTGGGCTTACAAGGCTAAGCAGAAGTAGAGGAATTACCCACAAATATTTGGTGGGTTTTATATCAAGAGCCTAAAATAGCTGGGTACTTACGGAATTAGAGGGAAGGGAATTTTAAAAGAGCTGATTAAAGTGGCTTTTTAGATTAATGGCCAAGACTGAGGAGCTGGATTTTTGTGCCTTTGGAGACACGTGATCCTGCTGGGAGCGGGCAGGTGATGTAGGAAGAAGTGTTGAGGTTTGTGTGCTCTGTGCTGGCCGGTGACAAGGGACACCTCCTGCCCTGTCCTCTCCTCCAAGGTGCCACGTGTGTCGCCAGAAGCCCTCAGACACTTCTGAAAGCTTTGGGTTATTCATATTTCATCTGCTGCTATCGCTCTCGCGTTCCTTTTTCTGCTTTTGCTCCCGGCCAGATTTCCTCCCACCATCGAGCACCTTTGTCTAAGATCATTTCCCCCCAGATAGATCAGGTTGCATTTTTTCAAGTTCAGTGTCATTTGTCACCTTTCAGTGAGTGACTCTGCTTTGATGGCTGGGGCCATCCACGTGGGCTGCTGTGGGAGCAGAGTCAGAGAGGAAAAGTGCCATGAGCTCATCCAGCTCTGGGGATGGCGCTGGCTCTGCTCCGGTGCCGGAGCCGTGGGGGGATCTTTGGGCAGCTCTTTGAATCTGAGCTCCCTGTTTGCTCCACAGGCAGATAAGGGTCTCTTTCATGTGCAGGAGCCATCAGGAAAGGAAAATCCAACACTCTGGTGGAATGGCTCCACCATTGTGACTGGGAGACCCTGCACAGCGTCAGTTGATAGTGCCTGTCTGTGCTTCAAAGAGCTGTGACGGTGACAACAGCGACTCAGGGCTCGTGGCCTTGTCTGGAGTCCTCTGTCCATCCTCAGCCAAGCTCCACGTGGGCACAAGGTGTTTGAAATACAGGAATTTTTGGCATAATGCTTAAATATGGAGCTGTTTTGTGCAGAGTGAAAGGCAGAAATCTAGCTAGGAAGTCATCAAAAGTCCCTATTTTTGGTAGAAAATGAATACAAATAGTTAAGCCAGGGGGATAAATAATTTCTCACTGAAGTCAGTGCAAAGGTCCCTTTGATTTTTACAGAAACATAGAATGGTTAGAGTTGGTTAAAGCTGATCTAGTTCCAGCCCCTGCCATGGCAGGGACACCTCCCACTGTCCCAGGCTGCTCCCAGCCCCAATGTCCAGCCTGGCCTTGGGCACTGCCAGGGATCCAGGGGCAGCCCCAGCTGCTCTGGGCACCCTGTGCCAGGGCCTGCCCACCCTGCCAGGGAACAATTCCTGCCCAATCTCCCATCCAGCCCTGCCCTCTGGCTCTGGGAAGCCATTCCCTGTGCCCTGTCCCTCCATGCCTTGTCCCCAGTCCCTCTCCAGCTCTCCTGGAGCCCCTTTAGGCCCTGGAGCCTTCTCTTCTCCAGGCTGAAACACCCCCAGCTCTCCCAGCCTGGCTCCAGAGGACAAGTGAAGAGAAAATCTGGGCTATTTATGTTTGTAATCAATGTAGTTTGTGGTGACAAAGTTGCTGCATGGAGGGAAGTTTTACATCCCAATTTTCTTCAACTTCTTCCTGTCCCTACATTTAACTGTGAGTACTTGTTGGTCTGTAATGTTTTTTTTTCCCGTGCTTGGACACTTTTCTGGGCATGTCAAAGCACCATAACTGCAGTAGGGTCCTGCTGATGCTCAACTAGGTTAAAACCAGTGATTTCTGTAAATGCTTTTGTTGTTTGTCTTTGTGACATAGGTGGGTTTTTGTTCCTTTAAAAATATGTCAGGAGATTCATCACAATGAGTGTCCCTTTATCAGTGGGAGCAAAGAGGATAGAGAGAGCAGGTAGCTCTGTTAGTGTAACTGCAACCAAAAAAAAGGCAAAAAATGGAGAAAAAATACATTTAAATACTTTAGTCTCATCAGTCTGACTGTCTTCCAGCTTATGAACTAATTGAGGAGAGAATGGAAGCATAAAAGCACTTCTTGTTAGAGTTAGAGAAGTAATTAATTGATCAGATGTTGTTCCTTCAGCAAGTACCTGTTATTGCCCTGTTAATCAGTTGAAAATTTTGGTGTCAGTATCAACATCCAACATCTCTCTGTTTTCCACAGTGGATGAACGAGGTTCTTTTCCTTCTCCAGGGGACCTGTGGCTGGTTTTGACCGAAGCTTTCCGGGAGTGTTTGTCATGTCACAGATGCCGAAGAACTCTGCAGGCTGGAGACTTTTCCATAATTAAACTCGGTGCAAAATAAAGGGAGATCTTCATCACGCTCTTTGTATTCCTATAAAATCTGTTGCCATGGGAGCTGGCATTGAATAGCAAGGTAGTGGAAATCCAGAGTGTTACATTACGTTTGCCCTGTAGCCACAGGAGGGTCCCTTAAAATAAAGTCGCCTTTTATCTTTGCTTTCTGAATAAACATAAAACTAGATTTTTAGTGCAAAATCCTGATTTCAAGGTTATTGATGCCAGACTAAATTAATACAGTCTGTGCCATAGCATACAAAATCCCCAGCAAAGCCAGGGATACTCCTGTCTTTTGAAAGCTTGACATTTGTTTTTCATAATGAACTTAAAGGTCACCAGCTACAGATGAATCAGGATACCTGCTCGAGTTTACATTTACATGCATTTTATTTTATTCCCATGTGCACTTTTTATGAGATCCATCACTGGAATAAAACTGTAGCGCTCTCTTATTATCCGGGTTTGATGGTCTAGAAGAGTCATCAACCTGCTGCCTTTAGGAGCAGCGACTCAGCTCCCGTGGAGCCGCCGCAATTCCAGCTGGGATGGGCACAGCAATGGCTGCCTTCTTTCCTGAGCATCACCACCTCTAAATATGACATTAGAAAGTGTCTGTCTGTTCCTGATCCATAATTCCTCATGTCCTGACGCCCTGCTCAATCCCTGGAAGGATGGCAACCCCATCCGAGTTAGGGAGAAGTGCTTTGTGTGTATTGATGCTTCTTTAATTCCTGTTTTATTTCTACAGGGGAAGCTGTAATTAATCAAAGCCCAACTTCCAGGGATTCAAAATGCCTCATCCAGCCCTGGAATGGATGTGTCCCCTCTCTTCTGCATATGAATTTTTGTTTTTGTTCAGCCTAGCAAGTGACCTGTATTGCTGCACGGATTTTTTGAAACCAAATAACATTTTATACTTTTACCAAAATACCTGTGGAGCTGACAGAGCATGATGCATTCATTTTCCTTGATTTTGTAGTGAGGGAAAAGGCTAGCATGAATAATTCAAAAATAATGCTGAGACTGTTAAGATTTAGTACTGGAGAGGTCATCACAGTTGGGAGAATGAGCTAGGAGACTATTACTATTCCACGATCTTTGAATCTCAAGGTGACATCATTATTATTTCTCTATATCTATAATGTGGTGCTGCAACCAACTCATTGCGGTGTTTCTCATGTAGGGGAGAAAGATCAATTACATACAGACCTCAAAATGTGAACTATAAGCATAGTGTCCAATAAAACTGTCATTAACAGTCACCACAATTTTAACTGTGTGCTTCCAGGTCAAGCTGCTTTAAAAATGATAACTGACATTGAAAGGTTGAATAAAGAGCGCCCGTTCTGAAGGGAACGGGGCTGCACCCAAATAAGTTGTCATTAACAAATTGGCTAATTCCCTTCTTCAGTTTACAGCACTCAGCCTTTCTCCCTTTGTTGCTGGCTGTGCATCCATAGAGAACGCTGGGAAAAATAAAGTCCTGAGTTTTCCACGTGATCAGCATTACCAGTGGTGCTGGGGATGCAGAGGAAGCGCCCCTGTGCAGTTTAGTTTTATTTATTCCTGTCGTGGATGAGAAAATGAAAGATGTCACCCAAATGGAAGCTATATTGTGTGGTGCTTTAACTGTTACCTCACTTCTCGGTGTGTCTGTGGAAGCCTGAGTTATCCAAAATAAACACTCCCTGACGAATATTGGGAGTAATGTATGCCAGGAAACAGCCGCCAGGACTTCAGAGGCGCCTTCCATTGGGCGAGTGCTGCCTGTGTGTTTAATTAAACATCCCTTTCCCTTGGAGAATATCCCTCAAGACTGCAACTCTTCCAATAAACACTTTTCCGACATGTTTTGTTTTCTTTTTTGTAATTTTCAGATGAGTCTGAGAGATAAATAAGGCAGCTTTCATAACGAAATTACAGAGGAAAAGGGTTGGTGAGCCACCTGTTCTGAACACGAGGACATTTGATCTAAGTAGAGCTTAAATGTTTGTAAAAAATATGCTGCAACTCTTTGAGGCTATGATTCCTCCTCTGGTTTTGAAGGACCAAGCTGCTATCCTCCTCTCTTAGTTCTTTCCACTTTTCTTTGAGGGATTTAGGCTTGCAGCCCTGGGAGAACTCCTCGCTCCTGCATCGCTGGGCACGGAGGTGGTGCAGGATAAGGAGCATCCCAGGGCTGTGCCTGCCTGGCCAGGGGCTCCAGCAGATCCTGCCCTTCCCACTTCTTGCTTCCTGTTTTTTTCCCCCCTTGGCTCCTTTAGGGCTGTGATCCACAGCCAGGAACACTCACAGCACCTTTCTATAGCCAGGGAGCTCCAGCAGCTGCTCCAGGGGGTCTTCCCAGGACACTGGTGGCTCTTGGATAGCCAACAGCTCCTCCATGTTTAGAGTCTAAATGGGCTTGTTGGTGCCTTTATTTTCCTAAGTTCTGATCTACATCACTCCTATGAATTAGGTATTTTTACCATACAACCACAGACTGGTTTGGGTTTGAAGGGATCTTAAATCCCACAGGCAGGGACACCTTCCACTATCCCAGCTTGCTCCAAGCCATGTCCAGCCTGGCCAGGAGCACTTTACAGTGCTATAAAATGTATTAATAGGACTGAGAAACCTATACAAGGAGAAAAGAGATGAAAATGTGTAAAAAATGAAGAGCCTTTGTTGTTTTGCTTGCCAGGCTTTCTGGTGTGCACAGCTGGAGGGAGAGGGCACTGTGGCAGGACCGTGGGCTCCAGCCCTGCTGAACCAAAAGATTAAGAGGAGATTGGTCAGAGAAATCAGAATGATAAAGGCTGGGAAAGATGTGATCCTGCAGCAGGAAAAGATAAAACAACTGTGAAACAATGTCTCTCTAATGACTACAGGAAAATTAAAGAGAGAGCAATGCAGCAGCTTCCTGGGTATTGCTTTTTTCCTGCTCAATCAAACATTTATTTTAATTTTTAGCTTTTTGAAGAAAGCCACATGACTTCAGCTGCACTTCACCCTCGTTATGCACCCTGAGCTGCCGGGATGTCTGTGTCAGGTTGTTGCACACTGTGGTGCTCATCCTCTGCAGTGGTTAATCCAGCAGTGATTGACTCCTGGGCCTAATGCACGGCCCTGGCGTTCCGTTGGGAGGGCCAGGAGATTTGAGCATCATCACCAGCAGGGATGGGCTTGTTGGACAGCTAAGAACTGGAGATCAGAGAATCATGGACTGGTTTGGGTGGGAGGGACCTCAAAGCCCATCCAGTGCCAGCCCTGCCATGGGCAGGGACACCTCCCACTGTCCCAGGCTGCTCCCAGCCCCAATGTCCAGCCTGGCCTTGGGCACTGCCAGGGATCCAGGGGCAGCCCCAGCTGCTCTGGGCACCCTGTGCCAGGGCCTGCCCACCCTCCCAGGGAACAATTCCTTCCCAATCTCCCATCCAGCCCCGCCCTCTGGCACTGGGAAGCCATTCCCTGTGTCCTGTCCCTCCATGCCTTGTCCCCAGTCCCTCTCCAGCTCTCCTGGAGCCCCTTTAGGCCCTGGCAGGGGCCCTGAGCTCTCCCTGATCCTTCTCCTCTCCTGGTGGACACTCCCAGCTCTCCCAGCCTTGCTCCAGAGCAGAGGGGTTTCAATGAGATGAGAAAAAAAAATCAATTTTGTGGCACAAACACTGAGTTCTCTGGAGACTTCAGCTTGCTTTTGTCCTTATCACAGCCCCTCTTGTTTTGGGGCCACCACACCACAGCAGCAGCTCCATTTACTGTTAGATTTATGTTCAGGTGCTGTGGTGACAGAGCTACAAAATATGGGATTCTGCAGGTCAGGGGGCGATTTAAATGGGTCACCTGCTCTAGGATTTCCAAACTTAATATTGCTCTGATTTGTCTTATAAGGAGTCTGGGAAGAGTTTTGCTGCCAGTTATGCCTTTTAGATCACCTGAGGATTTCCTCTGGAGCCCATGTGCTCCCTGCATAGTGCTGGGTTTTGCTTGGAAAGGCCATCTGGCTATAGGGGATCTTGCTGGAGATTTAAAAAGCATAATAATAATTTAATAATAATGAAATCTTGTTGACAAAAATGGTGTTTTTGCAGAACCAAGCAGGGAGGAAATCCTCTTTTTGCCAGAGTTTGGGTTTCATAATGTGTTTTGAAACAACACTGGAGTCCTTTCAGGAGAGGGAAAGTTACGGTGCACTGGTCCCTAAACCAACCCCAAAAAACACTGCAACAAGTGTTCTGAATGGATTCTTTGTTCAGCACTGTCCAAACTAGAAACTCCATCAATTAATAATGAATTTGGAAAAAGTGTTGAAAAGCTACAACGGTGAGGAATTACTTTTCCCATGGAGGACATTCTGTGCCCAGTGCCCGGTGAAGGATGGGATCCTGTTATCCCACCGGGAGAGAAGAGGAAGGTGGCAGAAAAGGAAAGGCTGAAGAGAGTCATTAAACCTGTTTACCATTAAAAAAAACCCCAGCACAGGTTTGTTCCTAGCACAGGAACGCCAAGTGCAGCGTTCAAGGAAATGTAAACACAACTGCAACTGTTTCATTTCACGGGAGGTTTTTGTTGCTCTCCTATTAAATTTAATGGGTTGCCTCATGAGAAGCAGCTCATTAATATGAATATGAAGAGCACGTTTCAACCTGCAAACTAAATAGCACAAAGATGGGTGATGTTGATTTTCCTTTGCTTTTTAAAAATATGAACTACAGCCGTGGAAGTAGCTGGAGCCTGGGGATAAGGCAGGGAAGTGGGAATCAGGGGGCCGTGATTCTCGTTCCACTCCGTGTCGGATCCCTCTGATGTGAACCCGAGCAAATCAATTAACTGCTGTTTGCTTTGGTTCCTGAATCAGGTTAAATCAACGAACACTGCACTGCTTATGGGGAGGCTAAATAATTAGAATTAATTATACTGGTTTCCATGAACATCACGGAGTGCCTGGAGTGATGGGCAGTGCTGGAGTGGGGCTCCAGGGCTTGGATTTGGGATGTGTTGGTGTGCTGGGGTCTGGGCTGACCCAAAAGCTTCACCCCACTGGCGAGGTTGCATTTCTTGGTGGTGACTCCAGAGCGACCGTGACCATGGAATTTGGGATTTTCAATATGTCTGCCCATGGACAAGGCTAAAAGGAGCACTCCCACATCCTTGGTTCCCTTTGGAATGATGGACAAGGCTCTTTTCCATGAGGTTGCTGCTCGATGTGTTTTCAGGGAGTTGCTACATGAAAAAAAAAGAAGCAAAACGAGCAAAACCTTCAAAATGAAATTGAAAAATCTGACAGCAAACAGCCAGAAAGGGTCATATTTTTGGCCCTCAAGAAAATATGAATTTTCCCACATTTATCAAACTAGGATTAATTTTCCAGAAGACTCTGGATTCCAAAGTCCCTTTTGTGATTTCACTGTTTGGCCACAAGACTAATGCTCACCTGTTTAGGGACTGGCACCTCCAGAAACTTCAGTTGTGTTTCTTTATTTGTCACTTATTCATCAGCACAATTCTTTATGATCATTTTAAACTCATCAGTAGATGTGGGGTTTGTCTTAAACCCTCCTAGTGGAGTTTATGGAGGGGGGTAGTTGAGGCATGGGAGGTTTCACAAAAAAATCATTATTATTTATTTCATATAAAAATATTTAATAAAATAAATGTTATAACTGAAAAGTGCCAGAAACTCAGGCTTTAGTCCTACAGCATAACAGGATCTGTTACATTGCTACAAAAAATTGCTTTATTCCTTCAGCATGAGCCTTCCAAGGTGGGTATTTACCCCTGAGCTGTCCCTCTCCATTCCTGGTGGGAGCTCATCTCCGGGATGCCTCCAAGGTCTGTCCAGGTGTTGGAAAACACATAAAGGCAGCCTGATGAAAATGAAAAGAAACCACAAAAATTGTGATTTAAAAAAAAAGAAGTTTCCATCTCACTGTAGTTGTGAAAAGTGGAAGGAAGATACAATTTATATAAAACTGAGATTGACACAACATTTTTTGATCATTCTTTCTGGAATTACTTGGGGTTAATTAACTCATGAGGCCTTTTTCCTGGGCTTATATTTTGTGATCTGGTGCTGCTTCTGTGGGTCTCCCGAAATGGGAATTACACTCAATACTGGGAATCCCAGAAAGTCCATTCTGTCCATCACCAGACCAGAATCTGAGTTTTTCCTCTTTTTTTTTGCTCTGTGCAGGAGCTGCCATCCTGGTGGGAGCTGCAGAACTCTGGGATGAATTCATCCCCATCCCTGCCTCCATCCTGGTGGGAGCTGCAGAACTCTGGGATGAATTCATCCCCATCCCTGCCTCCAGCCCAGCTCGGAGCTGGGGTGCCCAGGGGAGCTCCAGACCCAAACCATGACCCACAACCCTCCAGTCAGTGGATTTTCCTGAAGAGATGCTGGTTTGTACTGGGAGGGAAGACTGTGGAAAAGTCTTGCCTTGTGTGGCAGTCTTGGGATGGATCCCAATAAAGTGAAAAAATTCATAATAAAAATAATAAATAATCAAGTTCATTACAAGTCCATAAATCTTCCAGTAATAGTTAAGCTTTTAGGATAAAGCACATAAAAATTACTTTGAAAAACTCAGACCTAATCCTCAACTTGCACGAGGAAAAAAGTGTAAAACATTCTACTTTTTTAAAAAATTTTGTTACATTTTTGCTCCGTTGTGCATACTCAGGAGACCCCTTTATTTCAAATTTAAAATAGTCCATGAAAATCTGTATTGACGTAATAGCTTATTAGGCTACAAGCAAAATATTCCCAGAACTAATTTTTAATTAATATAGTTCACTGAAAACTTATAAAAGATTCATACATAATATGATAAAAGAAATAAACATCCTCAATACCATGTTAAGTTCCTTTTCTTTGTCAAACGTTGGGTTTTTTCCTCTGCTACCAGCACAATAAAACCTGCTCTCACAAAATTGACTTGTCTTTGGCAGCTCTGTCAGACGTGATATTTTCTGATCCATAAAATGGTGCTTATTAATCAGAGTCAGATTCTGACACCTTTTCTCACTGTGGGCACTGCCTTTCATAAACAGCTTTGTATTTTTAATCCAGACTTTCCCTGGAGTTGCTGTCCCTCCAAAATGCTGCCCCAGAGCTCTGGACGCCACTGGAAATCTCCTCCCTGACCTCCAGGAGTTTTGTGTCACTCATAAAAACAGGCTGGGAGAGCTGGGAATGTTCATCTGGAGAGGAGAAGGCTCCAGGGAGAGCTCAGAGCCCCTGGCAGGGCCTAAAGGGGCTCCAGGAGAGCTGGAGAGGGACTGGGGACAAGGCCTGGAGGGACAGGACACAGGGAATGGCTTCCCAGTGCCAGAGGGCAGGGCTGGATGGGAGATTGGGCAGGAATTGTTCCCTGGGAGGGTGGGCAGGCCCTGGCACAGGGTGCCCAGAGCAGCTGGGGCTGCCCCTGGATCCCTGGCAGTGCCCAAGGCCAGGCTGGACATTGGGGCTGGGAGCAGCCTGGCACAGTGGGAGGTGTCCCTGCCATGGCAGGGGTGGGAACTGGATCAGCTTTAGGGTCCCTTCCCACCCAAACCATTCCCTGATTCTGTGATTTATGAGTGATGGGGTTTTCCTAGAACTGATCTCAGCTCTCTGCAGTGACCAAGTGAGACACCAGCTCTGGGCTCCCCTCAGCCAGTTCCCTCTGCAGTCGGTGGGAAGTTGCCATCTCCAGGGATGGTTTTTTGGCCACATCCCTGGCAAAGGAAGGTGCATGCCAGGATTGCTGAGCAGGAAACGCCTTAACCCAGATGCCTCCTGTGAAGGGTTGGTTCCACCTGCTGGGGCTGACCCTGCAGAATTTTTACCATCAGAAGGCACAGAGAGAGCTCCTCTGAGAATCATGAAGGTCTGCCTTGAGCCTTGCCAGCAAGGATGAGCTTCTGTGACCTGTTTGGCACAGTAGACTTGACTTTTGCCCTAAGAAAAGCAGCTGTTCAATGGATGATATCTGATATTGAACACTGTGCTGCTCTGAGGAGCCCTTTTCTCCTCTCACTCCTCTCCCCCAAGGTCCTCCACAGACATAAGTCCTGTGTTTCATTTTGAGTCGTCTTTATTTCAGCCTGTGCACCATTCCCATTTGCATCAGAGGTTTCCACTGTGGAATTGGATACTGAAGTTAATCTAGGACAGCTCCATAAGAATTGGGGGCTCTTGGGGAGGGAGGGATGGGGCTCCTTGGGTGGGACCGACCACAGCTGGGGCGTTCAGTAATAGGGTGGAGGCTTTACTGCTTCATCCTCCCTTGTCTTGGCAGGGACAGGGGAGGAATTGCACTGGAGGGCTGACAGCCTGGATCCGCATTTCCTGCGCCGCTATTCCCGGAGCTGCCGTTCCCCCTGCAAGGGCTCCACACAAAGGCTGTGTCACGCTTCTCTTGAAGCAATGACAGCTGAAGCTGTTGATTTTTATGTGGCTCTAATCAAACCTTGCTGCTTTTGTTTAAAGGAAAGGCACTCGCATTCCCACCGAAACTGTTCCGCTGAACTTCAGCATCCTGAGACACTCCCAGGGGGCAGAAGGGGATTTGGGATTTGAGCTCCTTGTGCTGGTGCTCCTGACCGAGGGCAGAAGCTCCTGCTGGTGGACAGGGGAAGGAAGAAAGGCAGGGATTTATGTTTTTATAATTTTAGCAGAAACATTAAGAAGTAAAGACTGAATGACAGCAGCCCCCAAGGAAGGGCTGAGGGCTCTCTTACATCTATCTGCAAAGCCATCTCCAGGTGCCAGAGAACCTTCCATCCATGCCTCAAGAATTGCCCAAATCACTAAATTCTGTGTCTGAAAGACTTCAAATACTTCACTGGAGGTCTGATCCATTAAAATCTCCTTGGGGGACACTTGCAAATGCTGTCCCGTGTCCCATTTGTCATCTCAACTGCGTGTCCACTGCAAGAGTGAGGTGAAAATCTTGGCCATCTCCTGGAAAATCTTTCCTAATTAATCCAATTGAGTACCTTAGTCTGAGTCAGGATAACACTATGTATTTAATAGGATTTAGCCCTGTGAATTCTTGATATCCATAGCTCCTATGTGGCTTTAATACACTCAGCATTTTTCAGGCTTAGGTGTTAAGGGCTTGATCCCAAAACGTTTAAAATCAATAGGTGCTTTCCTTTGACTTCAGTGGGCTTTGCTTCAGCCTCTAAATATCAGTCGATACTTTCTGATCTGAGCACAGAAAAATACTTCTCAATTGTGTTTCCAAAACTCTTATTACTTACTTTGCACCACATAACTTCTTGAGCCCTGTGTGGATTTGAATAGGGAAATATTAACCAAAACAATAATGATATTATTAGCTGAAGTTTTAGCTTTTAAACTCAATAAAAAGTACCGCTGGGTATTCTTTAATGTTATAGAAGAAGAATGATTAATTTAAGGTTCAGGTGCAAGACAAGGTCAGGAAAGAATTGTTACTGTATACGGTGAGCATTTCGAGATGAATTTGTGGTTTGAAGTATCATTTTATGATGCATTTTCTGTTTTGTTATCAGGGGAAGTATGATGGGTGACATACGAGTGATCACAGTGTTTTGGTGCAATGTTCTGTGATGGGCTTTTCATAAAAATTAGCTGACAATGTCATGAGTATACAAGTAAATTTATAGCTTTCATACTGGACTGCCATTCCCAGAGCTATTTCCAATCACTTGGGCTTTTTATTAAGTTTATTGTTCTTTTATTGTTCAGTGGAGTGTAAGCAGTGAGATTACAAATAAATGTAAGTTGCAGCGGGTATGAAGTCAGGCTTGCAGAATTAGGGAAGATGCGAGCAGAGAGAGCAGAAATTAATTTGAGTCCTAGGGAAAGGGGAGCCCTGCCATCCCCTGGCATCGTGTGCCACGTGTGGAGTCAGAGCCTGCTGTGCCCTCCTGCCACAGGCACCACCAAACAGCCCCCAAACAAACTCTCCCTTGTGCTTCCAACATCCTGACCGCTTTTCCCCCCTTTTTTGCTTATTTTTGTTGCCCAGTTCTCTCTCCACTCTCTTTCTTCTCTTACTCCAGCACTTTCTTGCAGCAACGCAGCCCCAACAAGTGAGGGGTGATGAAGTTTCTCATTTTTGCATCATTCTCAGAACATCTCCAGCATGAAACCTTCAGCATTTATTTCCCTCTCCTTTTTCTCCCCTCAAACAGCGAATACTTTATCATTTTGGTTAATATCCTGACCAGCAGAGCAGAAAATCAGACTCATAGCTTTTAATGACACATTTTCAACTGCAAGTTAGTAAAAAAAAAATCATTTTTATGTGGTTCTCCAATACTTATACAGACTTGGAGAAACATAATTAAAATTTGTGTTCCTTCTTTGTTATTACTGCTGTGGACTCCACTTAAACTGGATGCTGTTTGTCTGGGCAATCAGACAATAGCTGGAATCCAAAAGCAAATCGATTTGCTGTGTGGCTTGTGCTATTACTTAAGTTATAAATAAAATGATTTTTCCCAGATGGCTCCCTGATGGCCCTGCACTCTTCCCGGTACCAGCTACAGCTTTTCATCCCTGCTGCATCTCCCTGGTGCATCCCCAGGCCGCTGCCACCTCCCACCTCACTCGTGCTTGCTCCTGTCTTCCCCAAATGGCCAAAATCTGGCTGGAGTGGAGCTGAGCAAGACTGGAAGATTTATTGGAATGCCAGGGTGGCCCAGGATTCCTCCCAAGGCCAGGCCTTGCCAGAGAAGCTGCAAAAGCCTGGCTTAGCTTTGGAGGACCAGCATCAAACCCTAGAGAAAGGGCGTTTGAGTTGAGGTTGGAAGGGATTCCAAGGTTTTGGGCCCCACCCTGAGGGCTGGGCCAGGTTTTCCCCTTTCTCTGTGCCAGCCGAAGGTTCCTGTGCCAGGAGATGCCCAGCCCTCTTCCCTTCCTTATCCCTCCCTCTGATGAATAAATCCCTTGAAGCCACCGGTGAAGAATGAAGTGACATTTCAGGTGGCCAAGTTGGGCTCCTAATTTATTTTTCTAGAGAAAACATTTTGAAACAGAAAGTCTAACTTTTCTCAAGGTTGTCTATTTACTTCATGGGCAAGTTCTCCTTCCAAAAATGTGGGCAGGGCACCACTGGAAACTAAAAATATATCTGAGAGCATGTAACACACACTGACCCAAGCTTTGCTTTCATTTTGCCTTTTCAAGATGAGTAAAATTGTTGATCTTACATGCTATATTTTTGTAATGTTTTTTGGTTGTTTTTTAGAAAACAGAGAAGATGTTCCTGGTAATCAGGCAATGTTCGTAACAGGAGGAAAACGATTATGAGGAAAACAAGTATATTGGAAAAATGGCGGGACTAAAAATAAATATTTTTCCATGAACACACAAGAACTATATTGAGAATTACAGGGGGAAAAAAAATCAATAAAAAGTAGTATATAATAGCCATAGAGTTCAAACAAAGTGCATTCATTCCCTAGTCCCTAGGAGGACCCCTGATATATATGTGCAAAACTTAATGAAAATCAGACTTTGTCGTGTCATCAAAAATAGCAAAGCAGTTGGCTGAGTTTTCCCTACATTTTGGCTACTCCTTGCTCCATAAATATAGCACCTATTTAAAGGACCAAGCCTTGTTCCCATTAAAGTTGCAAACCACTTTGGCACCGATTTGGGGGCCCAGATATTTGTTTGGAGTGTGGTGGGGTGTGCAGTGTGGAGCTGGGGCTGTCCCACAGGGATGCACGTTTGGTGGTGTGATCCAGGTGCTCAGACCTCCTTGGCGTGATCCTGGGGTGTGAAAATCCCAGAGTGGTTTGGGTTGGATGAGACCTCAAAGCCCACCCAGTGCCAGCCCTGCCATGGCAGGGACACCTCCCACTGTCCCAGGCTGCTCCCAGCCCCAATGTCCAGCCTGGCCTTGGGCACTGCCAGGGATCCAGGGGCAGCCCCAGCTGCTCTGGGCACCCTGTGCCAGGGCCTGCCCACCCTCCCAGGGAGCAATTCCTTCCCAAGATCCCATCCAAACCTGCTCTCTGTCAGTAGGAATCCATTGCCCCTTGTCCTGTCCCTCCAGGCCCTTGTCCAAAGCCCTTTTCCAGTCCCTGGGAGCCTCTCAAACACAATGGTTGTATCTTCTCGCTAGGCTGGCTTTCAGCCACGGCTGTGGCTCTCATTTCTGTGAGTATTCACACGAGCCAAGTGTGTTTTATAGCAATGTCTGTGGTTTGGTTTAGGACATAGAGACTTTTGGACTTATTTTTGGTTTTAAATGCAGGAAGATGTTCTGCTGTACTTCCACTCGGTGCCCAGGGATTTACCTCCTGATCCCAGCTGGTCAGGGAAGCTGTGGTGCATGGCCCTGCACAAAGCTCCCTCTTGGGGCAGGAATAGAGTAATTCTGTGCCTCACTCATCCAGGAAATATTTGATTAATTTTTTTTCTGCATGTTATGCAATCACAGCATTTTTTAAGGATCCAGGCACTTTTTCTTCACATGGAAGTTTCATCAACCCTCTTTCTTTCTCTCCACTGACACTGAATGTCCCTCAACTGTCAGCTGAACAATTTTAGGGATGTCAAAGAAAACCTAATCCTGAGCTCATTCCTGTTTGATTAAATTTAAGCTGTGAGACCCCAAGCCAAGGCCAGTTGAAGACAATGGGAGCGTTTCTGTTTGTTTCCATGGGTTTTGTCAACTTTTGTTCGTGCCAGAGGCCCATCATGAGTGATGCAATTGGGAATCTGTCCACAGGAGCCTCTGCTTTGCTTCACTTTCAAAAAAAAACCCACCAACCTAACATTTTTTGTTTTGCTCATGGAGAGAGTACGGGAAAGGATGAGAATGGAGACATCGAGTCTGGCTCTGAGCCAACCCAGCCTGGCCAAGTGGCAAATTTCCTACAATTTAGAGATACGCTGAGAAAGAAAACCCACTGTTGTGCCAGGCTTTGCAACTTATAAGAAAAGAAAAAAGGGAAAAAAAAGGAAAAAAAGGAAAAAAAGGAAAAATGGAAAAAATAAAAAAAGAGAGAGAAAAAGGGAAAAAAGGGAAAAAAGGGAGAAGGAAAAAAGGAAAGGGAAGGAAAACGGGAAGGAAAACGGGAAGGGAAGGGAAGGGAAGGGAAGGGAAGGGAAGGGAAGAGAAGAGAAGAGAAGAGAAGAGAAGAGAAGAGAAGAGAAGAGAAGAGAAGAGAAGAGAAGAGAAGAGAAGAGAAGAGAAGAGAAGAGAAGAGAAGAGAAGAGAAAAGAGAAGAAAAGAGAAGAAAAGAGAAGAAAAGAGAAGAAAAGAGAAGAAAAGAAAAGAAAAGAAAAGAAAAGAAAAGAAAAGAAAAGAAAAGAAAAGAAAAGAAAAGAGAAGAAAAGAGAAAAGAAAAGAAAAGAAAAGAAAAGAAAAGAAAAGAAAAGAAAAGAAAAGAAAAGAAAAGAAAAGAGAAGAAAAGAGAAGAGAAGAGAAGAGAAGAGAAGAGAAGAGAAGAAAAGAGAAGAAAAGAGAAGAAAAGAGAAGAAAAGAGAAGAAAAGAGAAGAAAAGAAAAGAAAAGAAAAGAAAAGAAAAGAAAAGAAAAGAAAAGAAAAGAAAAGAAAAGAAAAGAAAAGAAAAGAGAAGAAAAGAGAAAAGAAAAGAAAAGAAAAGAAAAGAAAAGAAAAGAAAAGAAAAGAAAAGAAAAGAAAAGAAAAGAAAAGAAAAGAGAAAAGAAAAGAAAAGAGAAGAAAAGAGAAAAGAAAAGAAAAGAAAAGAAAAGAAAAGAAAAGAAAAGAAAAGAAAAGAAAAGAAAAGAAAAGAAAAGAAAAGAAAAGAAAAGAAAAGAAAAGAAAAGAAAAGTCACTAAACTATAACTTCTTAAATTAGTTTAAAATTAATTCCTAGAACTTTCTTTCCCAGAAGACAGGCTGGCTCCTCCTGCACTCAGTCATTCCCATACAATGGCTGGCTCCAGGGCAGAAACCTTCAACAGCAATTTTGCAACTCCTCGGGTGAGTAATCTTTACTTCTGCCCCACTCTCATGAGGAAGGGATGCTTGAGTAAGAACTGGTTGAAGGGTCTGGCCTGCTGACAGGAGTGCGGGGCTGGGCTGAGCAATGGCTTCTCAAAGTGGAGTCAGCAGCTCCAGAAACTTTACAGGAATTTCTTCCACAGAGATTTTGGGCACAGGCACAGCAATCAACCTGGGCTCAGCAGGCAACTACTCATAGAATCATGGCCTGAGCTGGGAGGGGCTTTAAAGCCCATCCAGTACCAGCCCTGCCATGGCAGGGACACCTCCCACTGTGCCAGGCTGCTCCCAGCCCCAATGTCCAGCCTGGCCTTGGGCACTGCCAGGGATCCAGGGGCAGCCCCAGCTGCTCTGGGCACCCTGTGCCAGTCAGTGCCTTTCATTTTTATTCAAACACTTTCCTTCAAAATACATCCAAATTAATGATCTTACAAATGTTTTAGAATTTATCAACTCTGTAGAGGCAGAATACGAGCATAATTGTGGGCGTGGTGATGAAAAAGGCACACCCTGCTAACAGGCCTCATATTGGAAATCTTGGATTATCAAGCTTCAAGATTTCACTCTAAACTTGCAAAGTTTCTAGCTGGATAAGCAGGTACTTTAAATAAGATCTTCCTGACTGCACTCCTCAGATGATAATATTTAGAAATAAACAGTATCTGTAAGTATTTTCACCTTTCTGGGTTTTTTTAATAGGAATTAGTGAGACTGAATCTCAGGGGACAGCTTTATTTTGTTAAACCTCTAACACATTTTGTTTCATGTTGGGTCTTTGGGAGCTCTAATATGTTTTGGGTGGGTAATGTTTCCATACATTACTACTCCATTCATAATCCATTACTTGGATAATTCCTCATTTGTGAGACCTGGAGAAATTATGGTATTCACAAGCATTTTTTGAATATTTATATAATGTCATAGCAGGGCTTAGGATATCAGTTGGCTGGAGACAAAGGCAGGATCCTCAGTTATTCTCATACTTAAGTACCAGTTTGATTCCTTGGCAAAAATGTAAATTACAACGTTGGAAGGCAAAGAATTATTGAACAAGGGGATTACATTGCAAAGCAGTTATTTCAGCAGCTGCTGCCCGTAAGAGGGGATCGGAATTTTTCAGGGATGTCATTTTCCTGTGCAGAACTATTGTATCAAGTGAGAGTATCAGCACAATTAAAAGGACAAACATCCACCAAATTCCATGTGCTGTGCTGAGTGTGGGCTGTTCCTTCCTGGACTGGGAGCTGCTCCCCCATGGAGCAGGGGACGTTGGTGGGTTTGAGGGGAGCTCCCGTTGAGCAGCAGTTTGGGCTCTTCCCCAGCTGCAGACCGGAGTGGTGCAGATACAATATCCCTGGAATGTCCCCTGGTGCCGTCATCCCTGTGGCTCCCAGTGTTCCCACTGCCATTTCTGGCCGGGAAGTTAATCTTGCTCCTACTTAAAGGCTTCATTTTCTGGCACGGGAGGCTCCTGCCTTCCATCTCCTGAGGAGATCCAAGTGTCACTGGGCAGTGGACGGCTCCTGGGGCGGATCCTGGGATTGTTCTGCAGGAAAGGTTAACAGCCGTTACTCTGCACTTGGCCATTTCCATCTGAGAATACAAATGATGTTTAAGGAGCAGAGAAAACACGATCCATTTCCCTCCTCAGAGGGGGAAGGCACCGAGCAGGCCAGGTAAGTGGGTTGCCACCGATCATGCAGGGAACCAGGCTCAAAATCCAGAATAAATACATCTCCTGAATCCAATTTCCAGTTCCTGGGTAGGAGGTTATTTTTCCCTGTCTCCTTCCTTTGTAGCAGGAGCTCTGTTGTGACAGTTACTAATGGGTTGCAATCACTGTGGGTCTTACACCAGCATGCAGTACAACTGGCAGGTGTAACAACAAGGCTCCAGTAAATAATCCATTTTGACACCCAGGAGAAGTTTATTTTATGTAAATAACGCTTGATTTAGGTCTAAATCATTGCAGACACTCCTCCTGGTTCTGGGACCTTTTACTTGGGGAGGGGAATTTTGGAAGGGGAACAGAGAGAGGGAAGTGCCCACACAAATACGCAGCTGGAATGTAACACAAACACCAATGTGGGATTTGAAAAGTCCACTGTAGGAATAAATATTCCTTCTATAAATTGTACTCTACTTGCAGGTGAAAAACATCTTCCCATAAAGCCAGGAAACAGTAAATAATCCCTTGGAGCAATTGAAGACGGACACAGAATGGTCTCATCCCAAAAGGAAGAGTTCCACCCTGCAGCAAGGTGTTCCCTGGGGTGGGCTGGTCCCATGACATAAACCAAGGGCCAGAATTCTCTGGCATAGAATCATAGAATCCCAGACTGGTTTGGGTTGGAAGGGAGGTTAAAGCCCATCCCATCCCACCCCTGCCATGGCAGGGACACCTCCCACTGTCCCAGGCTGCTCCCAGCCCCAATGTCCAGCCTGGCCTTGGGCACTGCCAGGGATCCAGGGGCAGCCCCAGCTGCTCTGGGCACCCTGTGCCAGGGCCTGCCCACCCTCCTAAGGAACAATTCCTTCCCAATATCCCCTCTAAATCTACCCTTCTTCAGCTTAAGGTCATTCCTTCTTGGCATCCAGATGGAAATGCGGGATGAAGGTTGTGGGAAGTTGGGATATTGGAGTCTACATCACACAGCAATGGAGGGCTCAGGACTGCAGGTGTTTGGGAATCCAGGGAGGATCTGGGGTTTATCTGAGGTAGTTTGATCTAATAGGAAATAGTCTATAAAAAGGCTTTTGCAAACACTGGTGGGAATTAGTCTTATGCAGAGAAAATATTGGAAATTATTTAAATTGCAGTGTAAGTATTTACTTTTCCTGGAATGAAATCACAGTGTCCTTGTCTCTCCAAAGCCTCAGTGCCTTCACTGGCAGCAGCTTCCTTTTGCCTGCACTGCTAAACCCAGAGTCATCAGAGAGCTTGACTCCTGGATTAACTTTAGTCACAGCCTTACTAACCCTACTTAAAAATGGCCAGTTTACTTCACTGAGTTGCTAAAGGATGTTCTGAATGCCTGTTCTGCTGCTCAGTCAAAATTAATGGTGCAGATCCATTGTTTTTAAGGAATATGCCCTGGGTTCTCTGGTTCTTCCTGAGACATCTGAGCTGTTACAGGGAATGTTTGTTTTTTTCTGTGGGGTATGAATTTAAGCAGAACTGTTTTTATGGGAAGTGTGATGTTGCTTGCATCGATTTGGCAACTGGGGAGACGGTGTTGGTGGGTGACCTTGAAAAATGTGATAAGTGGCAAGGGTGCTGAAAGGTTGAGGCACAAATGGGGTGGCTAAAAGCATATTTATTTCTAGCCTGTGCCAATGGAGAGGGGTGAAATCCATGATCTCTTCTCCACAAGAGGAAGCTCCTCAGTAGCCATGGAGTACTTTCCACCACGTTCATCTCAGCTCTGCAAAGAAAATATTCACAGCTATGACGAGGTTATGTGAAACCTGGCAACAGGGAACCTGGAAGCCTCAAAGAAGAAAATGAAGGGGAAACTTTCAAAGTGACACCCGTAGCTGCTGCAGTTTGTGTGGAAAATGATACAGAAAATGGTTAAAAATAGAACAAAACTTGCGTGAGTAAAACTGTAAACGCCAGTTCTGCTCTGTGTGTAGCAGATGCAGGTGAGTGCAGTGTGTAACAGCAGAGTAAGGAAATTACCAACCATTTCCCAATCCCACTCTGTCTGGGATGGAGCAAACACAACCCCCAAGGTGCAGATGGTTCCTGTACCACTTAGGCATCCACAGAAATATTTCTGTTTGCCAGAATGAAGTGGAGATTTTGGCTGTTGGTGATTAATTATTCTCAGCACAGTGACAATTTAGTAAATCAGCCTGAACTCTTCAAAGAAAGCTGGCAGGACCAGTCCCTATCCCTGAAGAAGATCCAGTTTGCTTGGGCAGGAGCATGGCTAATTAAGGATTTGCAGGAAATCCGAAAACATGGATAAAAAAGGAGTTTATAAAACATTATTGATGCCACCAGTTTGTGTTGTGTGAAACACACCGGGGTGCCTCTGAGCAGGCAGGGAATGGATTTATGGGTTTAGTGCAGCAGTGATGGGATGTCCTCTCCTGGTGGATCCCAGCCAGCTGAAGGAAACAGGAAATCAGGGGACTCAGAGGTGGATGCTGAACGAAAAAAATTAGGCTGGACAAGTCTTCTTGGTGAAACATTTAAATAGAATTGTGCTTAGAGATACTGATGTGACAGCTGGAAAAGGAAGAAATCCTCCACCTCGTGCTGTCTACAAAATATCCTGGAGGTTTTACCAGGGAAATATTTAGGCAGAGTGAGAAAAATGGGAACAGAAAGTGGCATTCTTTGAGATTCCCCCAGTTCTAAGGAAAGCTTGAAACCTCTAACATTCCAAATAATCAGAGACTTCTGCAAACAGGACTTCATTGCTCTGAGTAATTAAAATAACAGGGAAAAAGGAAAGCAGCTGTCATTTCTGCAATAATACCCATGGCCTGACACCACATGACAATATTCCTTATTTTCCAGGAAGATATTTGCTGTGTTTCCTTATGATTCCTCCAGATATTGGTTGTCTTTCCAAAGTATTTCCAAGGCAAATAGAAGTTGTGGTCCCTTTTTATTCTTTCTCCAGTGTCTGTTTTTGTTTGCGCTCTTGCATTCCCATCCCTGGCAGTGCCCAAGGCCAGGCTGGACACTGGGGCTTGGAGAAGCCTGGGACAGTGGAAGGTGTCTCTGCCCAGTGCAGGGGTGGCACTGGGTGATTCCAACCCAAGCCATCCGGGATTCTGTGGTTCCCTGGCACCTGGAGTAGCCCAGTGCAAGTCTTTGGATAAACCTTGAAATAAAACCAAGGGATGTATTTAATTAATACAGTGGTTGAGAAAGCCTCCTCCCACCCCCAGCTTATTCAGCTGGTTGCTTTGTGATCATGAGATTTAAGAGAAAAACCAACAAATCCATAAACCTGAATTCTTTGTATTTTCCTCCTGGGCTGGGAGGCTGCTGTGCCGTTGGAATTTTTCTCCATGGTCATGGAAATTGGAGAGTAGTTGTTGTTGCAGTGGCATTTGAGAGCCTCGAGGAATCAGCTGGTTCTGAGTTAAACTTCACAAAGAAACACGAGATTTTTTTGGCACAGTACTAGACACAAGTATTGTTGCATTATTTCATGTTTCCCTCAATGGGAAATTCCCAAATACATCCTGTTTTTAAGTTGCATGCTAGAGGAATAATAGGCTTCTGGAGACAGATTAATTTATAAAGTGAAGAACTGAAATTCCTCCTTCAAAGATGTGACACTCATTTGAAGTCCTCACATTGTTGCAGGCACAATTGCTTCTCTCTGCTTTGTTTATCTCTAGGACTTGCATTAATTAGCACTTAGAAATGCTTTTGAAGAGTTTCATTCATCGAGTTCCTACTGAAACCATCTTTTAAAGCTCCAACTGACCTCCTCCAAGCAGCCCACGCTGGAGGTTCAAATTTCTTGAACACATTGCTTTAATATTTTTGTCACTGCCATCAGATTCTTTTGAAATAATTCAGAAAAGGTAAAAAACAAAGATTCGAAATTAAGCCACATGAAGTAGCATTTATTTAGCATATAATACATAAGAGAATGAAGGTAACATTTTCACTTTGGTATTTCTGCCTCTTGAAACCAAAACATCTGGAGCTATTTGAGGATTTGCTGCATTTTCCACTTGACGGGGAGGAGTCGGTCGCATTTCGGTTGCTGTCATCTCTGTGTCCTTTGTCCCTTTACTCTTTGAAGTGAAATTCAGTTTATTTTTCCTTGTTTGTGGGCTCAGACTGAGATGTGCCCACAGAACCACAGAATCCATAGGGCTGGAAAAGCCCTCCAAGGTCATCGACTCCAACCATTCCCCCAGCACTGCCAAGGCCACCACTAAACCTTGTGCCCAAGAACCACATCCACACAATTGTTCACAACTTTAGAGGACAAGGACCTGGATATTCTGAAATAATTCCAGTCCTTGGAGAGCGACAGAGGGTGGGGGGCTGTCCCTGCCCAGGCCAGCTGGCAGAGGGTCCCTGCCATCCCCAGGTGACACTGCCTGGCACTGCAGACCCCCCTGGCCGGGCACTGCCAGGACTGATCTGTTTTCCTCTTCCTTCTGAGCTCGCCTTGTCTTAAGGGACAAAGAGTCAAAGCTTCTTCCCTCCAAGTGAACATTCCAAGCCGGATGATAGGTGCTTTTAAACCAGAGGGAAGAGCAAACGAGAAGAGAAATAAAGAAAAGTGCTGACTTTATTCTCAACCTGGGGAGTCCTAGGCAGTGAAGGGAAGCATCTCCCTGCCATGGCACTGTAGCAAATTTCAGGAGGAAAATGGTTATTTCTTCTCTCAGGCCCAGCCATCTGTCACAGTTATTGAGACACTCCTGCTCCACTAAGTCTTGCAAAACTCTTACTGAAGTTGGGAAAGCTGAGGTGTCTTAAAGCAAAACCCACTTTCTGCTGGCAGAAAGCAGGAGGGAGCCTGAAATCTGAGGCTTTTGAAATGGTGATACACTTTCTTGGCTTTTGGTGAATCAGTCAGGACGCACGAAGCTGAGAACAGAATCAAAAGAGAAGCAAAAAAGGAAAAGTGGAGGACTGTGGGCTCTAACATGGTGCAGCTCCTCTGGGGAGGGACCCCACTCCAGCCGGTGAAGTGGAGCTGCTGAGGGTCGGGTGTGAGGTGCCCACCCCATCTCATGGATGCTTTGGAGAAGTGGTGATTTGCATTTTATGCTATGGAAAATTGTTGATCACTAAAAGGCAGATCAGCTTTTCGTGGGGCTGCTGTTCTTTACGAGGGAGGGTGTGATATGTGACTGTCCTAGTCCGGAGCCGACTGGAAGTCGTTCTGTTCTGGAGTCAACCCAGAAAATAATTTGCTTGTCTGAAAGCCAAACCTACCTTGTCTGCTCCCACGTGCTTTATTTACTGCTCCATCTTTTTGGAGCTCTTTGTCAATAGATTTACAAATACTGTCCGTTAGTGAGGAATTCGGAGGGAGAATTTTTTATACAGGATGTTTCCAGTGATCCTTCTACCTTCTACTTAATGTGCAATGTTTATTTATTGCTGTGTTGTATGATTGCAATAAACAATTGTAGCTGTCAGCTCCTTCTGATTAAATACCGTATTTGTTAAATAAATAAAATGATGGTAATGAACTGGGCCATTCTTTGCGTGTAATGTATGGCTTTCATATTTCTGACACTTGGGAAGATATATGAAATGCTGATGTGCAGGAGAAGGCTTGTAAATCAACAGGAGCTGCAAAAGATTTGGATCTGCTTCCTTGCAGAGGGTCATCTTTGCCATTAGAAACTCTGAGGGCACTTTTGACTTCTGTCTGGTCCAAGAGGAGCTGGTCTGAGGAGGAAGCCGGGCCCGGAGGACGCTCATTAAGAGCTGGTGGAGGAAGGATTTTAAGGCACACGAGCTCTCTCAGGATCTGCAGAAGGATTTGTGCTCACAGTGAACGAACGGGTCAAGGTGCTGGGGCGGGATCACAGGTGGAGTCTCCATCCCTGCTCCCGACCAGCAGCACCCCCAGGTTGGCTCTGCTGCCGGCCTTGGTTATTGGTCCCAGCAGAGCCACAGCTGAGGAGCAGGGATTTTTCCTCCTCCGATCCGGCTGTAGATAACGCCAAGGCAGATTGATAACTGGCAGAACCCGTCACGTGCACTTTTTAATTAAACAATTGGTTTTATTTTCCTGCAAATTGAGCTGTGTTATTTGGTGGTGAAAGCTGTGGGTTTCTCTGCTGGTGGAGGTAAGGTGTTAAGTTTGGCTGCTGGAGGTGTTTCCAAGAGCTTCCTCGCAGCAGAGCTCAGCAATTCCCACCAATTCAGTAATTCATGTGCAAGGTACTCTCACATCTCCTCTTCATTTTATTCTCAGTATTCCGCAGAGCAGCCTTATCTCCACCTATCAATTATGGTGGTATTAATTTATATCGCTCTGTATCTCTCTCTTACCTCGCTGTTTGTCGCATGCTTGCTTAAAATATGTCAACGTCCCTGAGTCGGGCTCTGCAAAATGAGGCCAGAACTGAGCATTGCAGGGTTATTTATGTGCAAACACCACAGCAGAGGTTTGGTGGTGGGTTTGTTGTGGCTTTTTTTTTTTCTGAGAGGGCTTAAATAATGAACAAAAATAAGATTTAAAAAAGTTGTCAGAAGAGTACCCAGAGATACCGTGCAAACAGGAAGCGTTTTGATTATGTTCGCTGGTGCAAAATTAGTAAAGAGTTTGAAATCGTCTTGTGCTTACAGATTCCATTGTTTTCAAAGAATAATTCCATCTATTTTAACATTTTCAAGTATAATTCCATTGGTAATAGCTCTTCCTTTGATTGTGAGCTGCGCTAATTGAAAGGTGTGGTGCAGTGTCTGTTTTGGCAGTTATGCTTATATCTTTTGTTTAAAAACTCAAAGTGTTGGCTTTCCTGTCCAGCCTTCCTTAGTATATTCTGTTTTGGTGATGTGATGACAGACTTACAGTGTGTTTCCTTGTGTGTATGGTAACAGATGTTTATGTGAATAACAGACTTTTTTATGAAGGCACACACTTTATAGCCAAATACTAATTAAAAATAATTGCATGTAAGCATTTTTGTTTATTCCCTGTTGTGCATCTTTAATCATTTGAAATCACCTGCAGTTGAAAACTGAGGCAAAGATTTGATACTGCAATTATAAGAGGCCATCTGACTCTATATTAGAAAGGAACAGCCACATATTTGAAGAGGAAATTATTACAAAAAGTGTGTGAATTCCTGCCCTCTTGGAATTTGCTTTTATACAGGATGAAAATACCAGCGCATGGTTTTGTTACACTAATAGAAGCTTAAGGTATCTTATCTCTCAAAACAATCGGTTCTTGACTGACATCCTGCTCAGGACATATTCTGTGCACTAATAAGCTCATTACAAATATATTTTAATTAGACGTGTAACAGATGGTTCACAGTAAATACGGGCAGTGGTACTTTTTAAAGACTAGAGAAAAAATACAGGTTCTTTTTAAGGACTCAGCATCTCGGGTTGGATTTTATCAATAGCTGATTGAGTTAAGCAAAGGGAAAATTACTGTCAAAAACACTTGAAGTCATGAAAGAAGTAAAAACTGAACAAACCCAAAGAAAACCCACCAAAGGCAGCGTTAGCAGAAGTGTGTGTGTTCAATAAAGACCAATCAATACTGAAATGAAAGGGACATTTTCTCAGGCTTCCAAAACACTTTAATCTTTCCCCATAAGCAAGGCAGAGTTTTATTCCAGATCCCGCCTGTCGCTGACGAGAGGCCACAACAATTCTCTCCCTGTGCTTTCCGGATCTTTCCGTCAGATCCGTGAAATAAATTAAAAATAAAACTCAGGACCTTGCTTGGCTCAGTTTCCTTTCCAGAGCAGAATCATTGGGAGGGCAAGGAAGGATCCCTCTCCCTGGAGGAGGGAGTGTGCCACGGCCAGCCCAAAGCAGATATCCATGGCTGTTTCCCCGTGCATTTTCCTGGCCGGGATGGGATCAGGAATCGCTGCCTCAGCTTCTGCAAGCCTTAGCTCCCATCTGATGTTCACAAATAGTACAGCAGGTGTTCCTAACATATAAATCCCTAGGTTTATAGATTTATGGAAGGTGGGGAGGTGCATCATAGGGACATTCAGGGGATGGTTCTGGTTCGGCACATTTTGTTTCTTGTTGTCATGGAGGAGTGAATGGGAACTGTTAATCGAGCCTGTGGTTTACAGGTTCCCAGCAAAAGGAATTGCTCTGCACAGGTTCATGAGAGGGGGAAATGGAGTAATTTAGATAAAATCCACTGTCATCCCTTCTGGAATTATCCAATTACAGAATCATGGAATGGTGTGGGTGGGAAGGGACCTTAAATCTCATCCAGTGCCACCCCTGCCATGGGCAGGGACACCTTCCACTATCACAGGCTGCTCCACGCCCCGTCCAGCCGGGTCTTTGACTGGCTTTTACCTGGAGAAGACCTTTGTGAA
This sequence comes from Coloeus monedula, assembly GCF_965178545.1. Taxonomy (NCBI): domain Eukaryota; kingdom Metazoa; phylum Chordata; class Aves; order Passeriformes; family Corvidae; genus Coloeus; species Coloeus monedula. Next base: position 37,343,295 of record NC_138788.1, on the reverse strand, counting down.
ACAGCTTTGGGGTGGTTTGGAACAGGAAACAACTCCAAGTATTGTGCAGTCTGGAGTTAGTTCTTCCTATTGATTTAAAGATGAGAATCAAAGAGTGCTATCTCTTAAGAATATTTTCTCCTCTGCTTCTCTAATGCTGAATCTCTTCTTGGGTGACATCCCTGCTGTGAGCCAAGAGTCCAGTGACAGTGTCCCACCCTTAGGCTGGTCTGGGGAACAGCTTTCATATATATATATATATATATATATATATATAAATGTAGGAGGTGCAACAGATTATTGTGTCCACAATGTGTAATGATCTGCAGGAGCCCAACTGGAGGTCCCCTGACTCTTCCAGCCTGTGCCACCACCAGGCTGTGGCTGCCCAGTAGGCGTGTGCCTGTCATTCCATCAGCCCCCATTCCCTGGACTATCAAATGTTATTGTTCTTTTTTACCTTCTGGAACCTAATATCTTAGGGTAAACATGGCTCAAAGGAGGATCCGGCAGAAAAAATTATATGATATTTGACCTTTTTGTAGCATAACATTTCTGGAAAATATTATCTCACATGAGATTTCGTGTAGTAGTGTTGGGATTAATTATGTGATAGATGTAGCACGATGTAAGAGCTTTTCACAGCGTGCTGGTGCGGGTAGGATAAAGCTGTCTGCAGTTCAGGCTGCAGAGTCACTGTGAGCATATCTGGGGCTTTGGAGAAAGAGTCCTGGTTTAAAAGAGCCTTACCAGGCAGTAAATACACCCTCAGCCAATGGGATGCCCTCGTAATCCAGCTTTTTTCTGCAGCTGCAGCACAGCACAGAGCAGGTGTTAAAATCACTAATAGTAAATAGCTGACTAATTCTGGTTCTAACTTTAATTATCAGCTGTGCTGCACTACTACCATGTCCACTTCCAAACCTATTCCCTGCTTTCACCATTTAAGCAGGAGCACATCAGGCTCACGGTGAGAAGCATTATGGGTGTCACTTAAGGTAAATGAGCAATTGTAAATTAAAGTCAACAGAGTAAGGATGGGTTTTTTAACCACCTGAGCAGCTGCTGGAGACTCGAGCTACTGGGAGAGCTGGTTCTGTCTGGTGGCCAACAATTGCTTGGTACCAGGATGTTATGAAGGTAAAAATTTGTGTGAGCATAAATGATGTGATCTATTTTTAGAGTGAAATTAGATCTCATCATGGTATATATAAAAAAAGAGGTTTGTCAGTAGAACACACTGTCAGGGGGTGTTTGGGTGGTTTGTGTGGATAAGGACTGGGAAGCAGCTTCTTCCCACATTAGTGGAGCTGAGTGACCAATGCAGACCTACATTTCCCTATTAACACTGGGGATGTTTTCCAGCTCTGACTGACAGACTGGGCTTTTGTGGCAGGTTTTCCTTGGGATCATTTTTGGAGACAGAAGCTGTGGCTGCCCCTGGATCCCTGGCAGTGCCCAAGGCCAGGCTGGACATTGGGGCTGGGAGCAGCCTGGGACAGTGGGAGGTGTCCCTGCCATGGCAGGGGTGGCACTGGATGGGCTTTGAGGTCCCCTCCAATCCAAACAATTCCATGATTCTTTGGTTCTGTCGCTCAGTCTTTGCTTTGTGCTTTTATTGCTGTCTTGTTGCCTTTTATGCTGGATTCAGATCCTTTCCCCCCAGTGCCATGCACAGGAACAGGTCCTGGAGAAATGTCCAGCACAATTCTTCTCCTGTTCATTGCAGTTTTAGAAAGAACAGAATACTCTGAAATTAAAAGATGACCTGAGAAGGGAGCAAAATGAGAATCAGAGGTGCCAGCAATGTACCTTGAGCCCTGGGAAAGAAATGCTATATCAAGATTGCCCCTCTGGTTTATATTCCATTGGAAAACTAACGTGCTCAACCCCAGTGGCAATTAGAAATAAAAATCCAGTTTTAATTTGAAAAAAATATAGAATTTATGGGGAGAAGAGAGGCAATCAGAACCCAGGGAAGGACCATGCTGAGGGAAGGATTAGGAGGCCCCAACCCTTTTGCAGAGGTGATTCTGGAACAGTGGGGAGAGAAATGGGGGGGAGGAATCATCCTGCTCTGGGCTGGGCCCAAGCTGGAGGTGAGGGAGGTACCTGAACACATCAGGAACTCCTTCCCAGAGCTCTCCCTCCAACATCAGGGTTTGCTATTTATGTGCAGGTGGGACATGTGACATAAATTATATCTGAAGTTCCATCACGTTCCGCAGATTTTCCCTGGATTTGACTGGTAAAGGTGGTGGAGGCACAATTTGCAGACAGATGTACTTGGCAGCACTTGCATCTCTCAAGGAGACAGTATTGACAACATTCCCAAAGAGCTTTGGAAAAAAAATGCTGAAACTATGTGGTCTAATGTCTGTTCCTGGCCTGGATCACATCTTATAAATTCTGCAGCTTTCTGCAGTTACATCACAGATTACATTATTTATTTTGCAATGCAGCAAACACAACCATGGAGAAATGCTTGACAAATGGCTTTTTGCAAATATCCCCAGAAAAAAAGGAGTTTGTTATTGAAGTGCTTCGCGGGTGATATCACAGAAAAGTCCAAGATAGAAATATTCATAGTATTTTCTAATTTATTTACCTGTGTTTGGGCAGGCCTTTGAACTTTTTAACCATCCAATACAAGTTTTTCTGCTTTATTATTGTGCCTTGAGGGTATGAATGTCCAGTTTCACACTCAGATTGGACAGAGGCTGGGACAAAGTTCTTTTCATATAATATTTTAAGCAAAGTATTTGTGGCACCAAAAGTAGAAAACTGGTGTCAGATATTCCTGACTGATTTCTATGGCAAAAATTGCCAATGAATTTCTCATTTTAGGAAGAAAAACTTTTCTATGGTGCAAAACAGTGGAAAATGAGAAAGGAATTCTTTTTTTCCCAATTTTAGCTTCCCATTCTGCTTTGAAGTTTGAAACCCCCTCCAGATTTCATTATAATTTAGATGTGTTTTGTTTTCAATTGAAGTGATGTGGGGTTTTGCAGTATTTTAAATGAAATTATGACATCTTTGCACATTTTGCTGCCTTTGTCCTCTGCTCGTTTTTATTTCACACATTTTTTATTTCCAGAATCCAACAAAACCTGTTTTGAGTGTGAATTGTTTCTTGGATTATTAAGATTATTATTTTTTTTAATGAAGCAGAATTTCCTAATTTTCAATCATATTTAAATTTCCAGCCTTTCAGAGGGGCCTGGCTTGTTTTATGCACCAGCTGATGATCCCTATTCCAGGTTTATTCCTGTTTTTCCTGCGATTCCATCGCTATTCCAGCTGTGCAGGGCATCACACACTCCTTTAATTTTTTTGCTTCATCTGCTTCAGTCTGGGCTTGATGCAATCCCAGTCTTTTAATATCATTTGATCTCCATCAGGCGCTCCCAGTGTGATCCCTGCAGGAATTACAGCCTGGAAGTGCCCTGCAAGGCCTGGCCATCCCCCTCTCCCCCACTGACCTGTCCCTTCTTCTGCACCCAGACATGATTTGCTGAGCATCCCTTCTTTTTCCATCAACTTTGAACTCATTTGCCAAAATTTACTGAAGAGCTTCCGTGGCGAAATCTGGGGAATATATTTTTATTCTGATAGAAATAAAATTGTGACTGGAATTGCATTTCTAGGGAATAAACGCTGGATGCAGGATTGATGATTAAATCATCTGATTTTACTGCCGTACATTAAAAAGTGCTAGAAACAAATTTAATTGTTTTTACAGTAAACATTTAATCTCTATTGGTGAAATGATTATTTATATGGGAGGGATGGAGCAGGGAACGTTTGGCAGTCACAGAAGGAAAAGACTCTCACGTCATCCATCCGCTCGCTCTGCTGGGGCTGTCTGGAGAGGTCCTTCCACTCTTCCCACTGGGACACTGATGCTCAGCTCTATCTTTTATTTCTATTTAATTTTTTTGCAGTTATAATTTCCCTAAACTGATTTCAGAAAAGAACTGCAGCTTTAATTATTCGATTCTTTTGATTAACTATCTTAAAATAAACATTATGCTACTCTTTCCATCCCTTCCCTTTTTTCATTACTTATCCAACTCGTGCTGTTCATTAATCTTGGGGGTTTTCCATGACACCCTAATGGCTCCTGCTGCCCAGCAATCATTATCCCCGTGCAACTTGTCACCAGCTCTTCCATCCATCAGCCCCTCTCATCTGTCAGGGCTGCGGCTCTGCCACGGCACCAGCCAGGCCCCTCTGCCTGCCCCGGCCACTGGAAATCCCCCAAATCCTCCATTTCTCATCCTTGGGTGCTAACCTGGTGTTAACCCCGCCAGATCCATAAAATTAAGGCTGGAGAGGACATAATGTAGGTGACAGCCCGGGTGAGGAGCGGGTACTGAGATGTCTTTGCTGGTGTTTCACTTCTGCCCCATGTTCTGGGTGAGACTTGCTGGGTTTTGCTGTAAACTTCCAGTTGTGCACCTCGGACACTCAAAAAAATGGGAAGCTGAGCTCTAAATTCCATGAGAACAGCATAAACATATATTAATATACATAAATACAGTCGGTTTTTTCCCAGTTCTTTCAGACTCTACCAGCTGCTGTTTCCAAAGTTTTCTGCTAGATCACGAAGTCTGGAACCCTTTTCCCAAAGGGAAAACCAAACCCCTGAATGAATGCCACTCCCAAAAGCTCAGACCCCCAAATAAAAATGTGAAATATTGTGAAAGCTGGTTACAAACCCCTGAGCAGCCTTGGGAAGAAGGGTGGAGTTGCACTTGAGTTTCCAAGATCTCCCTGTGCACCTCTGCCCTCCCAGAGCTGAGGGGATGCAGGACCCAGGTGTTCGTTCAGCCTGTGGATCTCACTGAGAGCTCCATGATTAACTCAGAAACTCTCCCAGCTTTGCAGACAGCAAAGGGACCCCTTTGAATTGCAGAGGGTTTTGAGATGACTGAAGGGAAACTTCTTTGTGCACAATGTGTCAGCAAAGCCAGAGGGTGCTTTGGCTGGAGGATGTTTGACCCTTTCCTTGACCACCCATTAAATTCCACCACAAATCCCATTTTCATCTCATCTCGTGCTTCTTCACCCTCCCATGGAACATCCTGTTAGCAATTTGTGGAAGTCTCTTGCCTGGAATATCCCTGCTCCACCAGACTGTTGACTCCAATTTCATAAATGTGTAAGAAGTGAGCAAATTAAGTAGTATGAACTCTGACAGTCCTCTGACACTGCCAGTGTAGTGTACTGGCCCACACATGCTGTACAGCATAATGATTACATTACAATCTTGTGATATTATTCAAAATGACTTCAGATAAATGAATGATAAACTAGGGGTTATGCTTCCTTTATTACAGGGCTGATAAGGTAGCTAATCAGTGTCCAAGTATATGTCATTACATAAATTATGAACCAGGGTTTGATGTGTATTCCCCAAGAGCCGGCGCCCGAGTGTCATCTGGTGTGAGGCTGCAGCCTGAAAAATGAATTCTGAAAACAACAGTCGGTTTTGTTCCAACTGTATTAATAAATTACTAATAAATAACCTTAAAAGGTTGCAGGAGAGTCCTTTAATCTATTAGCAGAATTTCATACCAACGAATCCTGCATTTTCTTTCATATAAAAGATTAACTTCCCGTGCAAGGAGTTGAACCCTCATGGCCCCTCTGAAGGAATGATCTTTTGACAGCTGTGGAAAGAATAAATAAGGCATTCAGATTGCTCTTCTCCCGCCTGGCATGAAGTCAGGGCAGTTGGGAAAGCCTCGTGGACAGGACTGAACCCCTCTGTAAACCCCTAAGTGATTTTGGTAAATGCAGGTGCTGCCCATCCCAGTCTTCTTCTCAAGGTGGATGGACCTCAGTAGAAAGATGAATCCAGGAGAATCACTGAGTTTGGAAAAGTCCTGTAAGGTTGTCGAGGCCAACCATAAACCATGATCCTCTCCCTGATGCATCCTCTCGTTCACCCCTAAATACCACTTGTGTGAAATGACCCAGCAGGAACTTTGCTGACTGAAATGTTTTCCCCAAAAACTCTGCTCAGACCTGATCCTTTCAGCAAAGAGCTCATGAGCAGCCCCTCTAGAGCTCCACGTATTATTTATGGGGAGTAAGAGTTCTTAAACTGGCCTGCTCTCTAGGCAGTCAAACTAAGCATCTATTAAAAATAGATATTATTTGAAAAGCTGTAATATACACTTGCTTTAGGTATCTTGATTCTATACTTTTCTGAAAAATACTCCAAAATCCTATGAATCAGGAGCAATGTGGGCTTTTCCAAGAAATTTTAAAATATGAAGATATGGGGGTTTTTTTCCCCCACGGTGAAAACTGTTTATGCAAAGGGGAGAAAATGCTTCTTCTGTAGAACATTTTCTGTTGCAGGCCCTTTTTGAATGTGCTTGACCCTCTCTGTGAGCCCACAGAGTCGAGGAATGCTGAGAGTGGAGGGGACAACATTTGACTGCAGTTACATGGACACAAATCCACTACACTCAGGTCTGTGTGTCTGACAAGACTTCAAGCTTGAGTTCATCTTAACTGCAACAGAACTGAGCACATTCGAGTGAAGATTGACTTACAGAGCACTCGGATTTACAGATACTCCCAGCAATGTTTACATAGTTCTCTGGGTGTTTCAGCTCTAATCCTATTGCTATCAGAATTCACTTTAAACCTTATTTTTCATTTAGTTGCTGAAATATAGTTGGAGAGTCACTTGTGACTTGAATGAGCCTAAGAGAAAGAAATGGGGCTTTTCCTTTTAGTGGTGCCGAGGTGGAGCTGCTCCTGCAGTGCCCGCAGGTGTGGCTGAGATGTAGGATGATGATGTGGGAATAACCTCATTAGGTATTTTGGGTGGATATTTGCTTGTCCTGGGCTGTGTTAGCAGTGGAGGTTGGTCCTCCAACCAGTCAGCATCTTGTGTCAGGATGAGGAGGAGTGGATTCAAAGTGACAGAGAGTAGGTTTAAAATTAGGCAAAAGTTCCTTAGTTTTCAAATTAGGAATTAAATTAGGAGTTTTAGGTTGGGACTTTTTAAAATTAGGAATTCTAAATTTTTAAAAGGGGTGGTGAGGCCCTGGCACAGGTTGCCCTGTGGCTGCCCCATCCCTGGGAACGCTCAAGGCCAGGCTGGACGAAGCTCCAAGCAAAACCTGGTTGCATTTAATACATTCAAATTATTTTCATTGATTATGATATGCAAATGTAAGCACAAGGAATCTCCTACAAACTCTTTCGATGTTCCTGTCTCAGGCTTTAGGAACACAGCATCAGCTCTTCCCAGGAGTTGTTTCTTTGGGGCTCAGTTGTTGTAATTCGCATCAGAGGTACCAGGTCACGCAGGATGACGTCGGTGGTGGCACCAGCCCTTGAGCCCCTCTTGTCTGACTGAAAACAAGACAAAGGCAGTGAAATGGAAGAAGACAAAGAGGGCAAGAGCAGCAGCAATCAGATAATGCCATGTGCTGACTGAGATCTGAGCTGGGTGGCTCTGAATCATCCGAAAGGACTACTAAAATTAAATTCATTAAACGCTGTACACTCGGATTGCTCCTCAACCATCAACAATTTGTCCACTTTTTTGCAGCTGTCAGAACCATCTAAGAGACTGATGAGATTTGGATGTTTTGAATAAACATCTAAATTGTGCATGTTTACCAAAATCAAATCCCAAAGTAGGCAGCACTCTCTGATCATTAGTGAGAACTCATCAGCTGTAAGCGAGAGATCAGTTCCTTCACTTTAGCTTTTCAAAAACCCTCTCTTCAGGAAAAAAGAGCAGCAGGAAGTGAAAATTTGCCTTAACCAATACATAAGTAAGTTTTGAACCCACCACCAGCTCATGGGAGGTCACAGCAATGATGAATGAGGGTCCCTGGGAGTCCCCACATCCTCATCCTCTCTCAGCTGTGAGTCTCTGGAACTTAGTATTCATCAGATGAAAAAAATGTTCCAGGAAAAACTCAGAATAGGGAAAAATCTGGCTTAAATGGATTAGCTGTGCAGAGCTCAGTTGGCACGTTACATATTTCAACAAGACTTTAAATATTGAGGTAGAATGTTCCCATTTTCACTATGCTGAAGCTTCCTACCTGCTCCTGATCACAGCCCATGGACGGGGGGCTGGGAGGTGGATGTTTGTACAGTCCATGATCTCCAACACTTCCATGGGCACCTGGATGAGCTCCTGGCAAAGGGAGGGGCTGCAGCTTGCACCCACCCAGGGTGCTCCTTGCAGGGGGCTGGACTGGATGAGCTTTTAAAGGTCTCTTCCAACACAAACCATTATAGGATTCAATGATTCCATGATTGCTGCACTTGAGGTGGGTGGGAGGACATGGAAACTACAGGTGAAAGCTTTGCTCTAGTGAAGTTCATGGAATCCTGGAATGGTTTGGGTTGGAAGGGACCTTAAGCCCACCTTTTTCCACCCTGCCATGGCAGGGACACCTCCCACTGTGCCAGGCTGCTCCCAGCCCCAATGTCCAGCCTGGCCTTGGGCACTGCCAGGGATCCAGGGGCAGCCCCAGCTGCTCTGGGCACCCTGTGCCAGGGCCTGCCCACCCTCCCAGGGAACAATTCCTTCCCAATGTCCCATCCAGCCCTGCCCTCTGGCACTGGGAAGCCATTCCCAATGTCCTGGCACTGTCTGCCCATCTAAAAAGTCACTCTGCTCCTTTTTTATAATCTGCCTTCAGGTACTGGAAGACCACAATGCCTGGAGCCTTCTTTTCTCCAAATTAGCTGCAGGATTCCTGGTTTTTAGGGCCAAAGCACCAATTGCTCGGCAAACCCAGGGCCTGTGGTCCTTGCTCAAGGCTCTGGGTGGGATGGGTTGTCATGGGCTGGGTGTGGGATGCTGCAGTGTGGGGATGTCCCACCAGCCAAGGGCACCTTGGGCCCCTGGAACTGGGTTCTCACATCCTGAAAAAATCACAAGAAGTCCTTTGACTCTTTAATCCAGCCATAGACTGAGAACTGCAAGCAGGATCTTTATCAAAGAACTTCTAAAAAATGAAATGCAGAAGCAGAACAATCCCTTTATCATCCAAAATGATGACAAATGGCAGTTTGAAAGTAGAACAATTTGTTCTCGTGTAGAAGCACAGGACCTGAACTGGGTCTATATTTTTTTCACTCTTAGACTATTCTCATCAGTTGCTTCATGCTCGTATTAATAACAATTAATTATAATTTTATCCTGATGTAACTCTGTTGACTGAAATAGAGTCACACAGGGGATTAATTTGGTCCAGGATACTTTTCCATCACTTCATTTCTTGCCTGTGTTTTTTCAGAGCATTATTAGAATAAATTAATTTGAATATGGTTAATTGTTCAATTGTTAGTTGAAAAGCTAAACTTATTCTCCAGATTCTCCAAACAGAAAACCTCTGATTCTCCTCAGCAAATATTTACAGCCTGGGACTTGGGCAGTGAGTGAGGATGCAGCCGCCACGATGGGAGGACAATGGCAATTTTTAAACCCCAAACACCATATTTACAAAGTCTGTTGCACACAATGGACAATATTGTAAAAGAAAAATATAATACATGTGCACAATAAGGTGAGAGCAAATACGTTTTCATTTTTTATTTTGTTGACTGGTATACAAGGTTCTAAAAAGGGATTTTTTTTTTTCCCTTTGTGAAGAACGCACTACAGATTTACAATACCATATTCCACTGTATACATTTGCTAACAAAAAATACCACTACTGTATCCACACCAGTGACAAATCTGCCAGGAAGTGACTAGTTGATATGCCTTTTTATTACTGCAGCTGCCTTGTTTTTTCTAGTCAAAATAAAAGAAAATCACAGGATCCTTAAAATAATAGCTGACAGCAGGTAGTTACTGAGAAATGCATGTCCCTGGCTCTTAACTTTGTAGCATCCATCCAGATGGCAGATTAGAGGCTGGGATCTGCAGGTTGGTGACAAATACATGGGTAATAGCATTCAGCTTGCCTAACTGTAAAAGTGAATTCACTATTCCTCTTTGATTGTAGACCTGACATGTCAGATGAGAGGAGGCTCTGGAAGAAGCTGCCAAAGCAATAGCACAAATAAATGCCAGACACAGGCGCCGCTTGATGTGGGATTACAAACACGGTGCCCGTCATCAATTCAAATTTAGCTGCGATGTGAAGCCAGCGGAGGGGGAACGTCGCACGAGCAGCAGGAGCACGGGGCCCTGGCGGGTACCTGGGCATGGATACGGGAGGCAGGAGGCCCCCAAAGGCCTCTCCCCGTGGAGATTGGGTTTGCCAGGGGGAAGGAAAGCTGCTGGAATTGCCCTCCTGACATCTGGCACGTGGGGTGCTGAGGAGCCACAGCCTGATTTGCCCCTCTGCGCTTCCCTGGGCTGTGTTATCAATCCCTTGACTTTGGAGCAGCTCTGAGCCATTTCCCTCTCGAACTCTTCTTATTTTTTTTATTTCCTCGCACTCTTTATTTTTTTAAATTTTATTTTTCCCCTTTCTTTCTTTTCCTGAGAAGCGCAAAACCAAACTCGGGAATGAGGCAGTGCCAGCTCACTCCTCATCTCTGAATGCTGACTTTGCACAGGGAGAGTCTTTCAGACCCCAATTACTCCAGCCAATAATTAGGTGTGGATGCCAGCTGAGGGTGTCTGGGTTGGGCCTCTCTCTCTGCATTAGTCACAGGGCACAAATCCCATGTTGGGGAAGCCTTTCATTGTTATTGCATGGAAAACATCCTGCTAGGAAGGCTTCCAGCAATCCCAGTGTCACTCAGAACACTCATACTTTTAATGCTGGAGTTGGGAAGAAGGCGCTGAAAAAGGCAGAACAAGCTCCCATACTGTGGGAGGAACTTTATCCCAGTATTCCTATTCCACCTCTTTTGCACTGTCATGTTATCCAAATAAAAATACAATGTCTTGTCATCTTTACATGTCTTGTTTATTCAATGAAGATGAAGAGTGGCATTTTTGGTGGTGGTTGGAAAGATGCAGGTAGGGAAAGTCTTTATTATAATTAATCACAGCTCAGAGCTTCACATTCAGAGTTGCCTTCAAACTCCAGGCTGCTCTTCCTTTGACAGGAATAAAGCACTATCCATTGAAACCAGCTTTTTAAAAAGTAAAGGTTATGTAAATCTCAGGAAATCCCACTTTATATATGGATTTGTTCAACAGGTGTGTGTAAGATAACATGAAAAAACACGGCAGATTAAAAAAACCCTGTTTAAATAGTATAAATAAGTATAAATGCATATTCTAAAATGTCTATTTGTGATTGTGTATTTTACCTTGACTGATGACATCCTCTCTTCCTATAGAATCGTGGAATATTCTGAGTTGGAAAGGACCCATCAGGATTATTGAGTCCCACCCCTGGCCCTGCCCAGACCCCCCAACAGCCCCACCCTGGGCATCCCTGGCAGCGCTGTCCCAACGCTCCTGGAGCTCTGGCAGCCTCGGGGCCGTGCCCATTCCCTGGGGAGCCTGGGCAGTGCCCAGCACCCTCTGGGGGAAGAACCTTCCCTGATATCCAAACTAAGCCCTCCCCAGGCACCACTTCAGGCCATTCTTAACAGCTTCTTTACCCCACAGCTTTCACTCTTCTGTCCCTCTTTTATTACTTATATAACAAACTGCATCGAAAAGCCAAACTCAAGAAAGGCAATGAAAGTTCAATGTCAAACTGCTGACTAAAATTTTGCAAAAATCAAGTCCCTCCTTCTTGATCATGGAGGAATTAGCTGGGACTGCTGCATGGCTATCACTTATGTCCTGAAAAAAAGTGATCCTCTTGCTGTCTCCTTCCTCCAGCAGGACTTAAGTCCCCCCAGCCCATCTTCCCAGGGCACAGGAGTCCCAGCACTGAAGGTTAAGTCGTGCTCTACATCTCACAGGTTTAAAGGCTGAATTCTGTCTTAATTTAGGGCATTTAAAGCTGTGTAAGCAGAAGCAGAATTTGGCCTAACTCTGTAATCTTTTTGCTCAAAATTAAAGCTCAGCAGGTGAGAATGAGCTTTTTGTTTTTGTCATTGTATTAAACTGTTATCTTCCCCGTCTGAAAAAGCTTTTGCAGATCGAGGAGACCGGCAGTTCTATTGAATTGTTCTGTGTTGCTGCAGTGAAAACTGAGGATTATTCTATTTAGATCAACAAGCTGAAAAGTAATACAAAGAAGTCAAAATCCAAAATCTTTTAAAGAGAATACAGAATAATGCCTGTATCTACCAGGTTTTGTACTGATCAAGTTTTAATGTTTCACTTAATTTGCCCTGATATTTAAAGCACAGCCCTTCCCCACCTCCCCTTAGCACCCACACAAAGTTTCTTTGCTGAAGATCTGCTTTTCCCAGAGCTGATTTATTGCCCACAACTCTCAGTGTTCCTGCATCATTTTTATCCTAACTGATACTGATGCTCAAATAATTCTGTTTACCAGCTAGTCATCTAATCATCGCTTTACATAATCATATTTATATTAAGGAGATAGGAACAATTAACTTTGTTTTAAGTGTAGTTATTTGAAATACAGTAGTGGTAATATCTGCCAGAAGCAAATAAACATATTAGCAGGAAATGCTTAAATGATCTGGATAACCCTATGAGCCAGCATAGCAGGTGGTAATATCCTGTTTTTAAATTACATTTCAGCAAGTGAACATAATAAATCCTCTTGTGTTATATATTTCGCTGGTAGCAACTTATACTCACATTATTCTATTTGACCTCATTACTGCTAATCATTATCACATTTTTAATAGCTGCCACAGTGAGTGAAACAGTTAATACAGTATTTCTTGCCGAAAGAGAGCCTGTCAGGTTATTGATGACAAATTAAAATTAATAAAGAAGATCTGTGTTGAATTTGAGGGAATGGAATAACTGCGAGCATCCAGATGATTGGAAAGGCCTCTGGGGTACTCTGTGAAGAGTAATGTTTTTGGTGTACGTGTATTGTCTTGAAAGGAACGCTAAAACTGCCAAATCTCTGCTTTTGCCTGGAAGACTTCCTGAAATAGGAGCTGTATTCTTTTGGCCCTCATCACATGTAATTTATCCCTGGGAGAGTTATTTCCTGCTCTGTACACCTCCGCTCGCTGCTGCAATAACAGCCCGTTGTTGGGGCTCCGCGCTTTTATTTACCTCGCTGAGGATCTTTACAAGAACCATCACCTCCAGGGCCAGATGAGGCAGTAAACAAGTAGAACTCCAATGCTGAATTCCTGCCTGGAAATTTAGCCTATTGCTATTTAGTTAAAACTTTCTGGGGCTCTTCAATCCTCCTCGTAGCGGCGGCAAAGCATCACTGCCCCGTGTCTGGGCCACGGCGCTGACGGCGGGTACTGGGCGCTCACTAACTGGTTTTATAAAAAATTAATGCATTTGCATATCCTCTGAATGCTCCTGCTTGTGTTTATTAGAGGTGAGGGCTCTGTGGGGAGAGGGCGGCATGGCGGGAGCCGTTCCCTGTAGAGGAGGGGCCGTTCAAGGCCATCCCGAGGTCCTGAATTAATTGCGTGTCGCAGTATTAGCTCAGTCCTTAGCAGACAGGAGCCCACACCGCAGAATCACCACACATAATTTTGACTGTGCCCAGGAGGCAGACCAGGGAGACTGAATTATCTCTTACCAAAAGAGAAAGTAGTCCTTTGAGGTCAACAGCGGAGGTCGTCGGTGGGTCAGCGCACAGAAACACCAACGCGAGATCTGCCCTAAAAAGGGAAAAAATAATGGGCCAATTACCGCACGTAAGCAACTCATGCAGAATTCCTCCAAACAAAGGGGTTTTCTTTTGGAATAGAGAAGGAACCAGCAGCAGTTAACAGAAGTAGCATTGCAGGGAGGTACTCGCATGAATTTTTTGGAAAGGAAAATAGAAGGTGTTGCCATTATTTGCTTGGGAGCTGTTAAGTGGCAGAACGGCTGTGTAGCGTTCAGCAGACTCATCCGTATTTTCTCAGAGTATGAAACAAAGGTCCGGAGGGTCATAGGCTCTTCTGGTCACTGATATTGGTACACTTTGCATACAAAAAGGTGACATCTTAGCTCTAAAACATCACCCAAATGAGGAGCAGCCAAAAATAGGATTGTCCCTTTTAGGAGCTACGTTTCTTTTAGGAGTTTTGTCTCTTGTAGGACTTACTGAGAAGCAACCCTGTTTGGAGCGGGGGGAGGTGGCGTTATGGACTTACAAGTTTTAGAAAAGTGGAACAAGTCTGAGAGGTTTAAACACTGTCTCAAGGTTCAACCACAGCAAACCCTTTCCCCACCGCTGGCCTGAGACATGGTCCTTTTGGAGTCCTGACACTCAGCAGTCGGATGTGCAATTAAAAGATGTCAGGGAGGATCTCAGGGAAAGGTTCTTCCCCAGAGGGTGCTGGGCACTGCCCAGGCTCCCCAGGGAATGGGCACGGCCCCGAGGCTGCCAGAGCTCCAGGAGCGTTTGGACAGCGCTGCAAGGGATGCCCAGGCTGGGGCTGTTGGGGGGTCTGGGCAGGGCCAGGGGCTGGAATGGGTGATCCTGTGGGTCCCTTCCAGCTCAGGACATTCCATGATCCTGTGATTTAGGTCTTCATCTGCGCCTAGAAATGCACCTCCTCACACAGGATGGAAGGGCACCAAGAGCCCCAGCACTGAAGATACAACTTGTGTGGTTGACAAATACCACTCCAGTTGCTCTGCCGGTGAAATTTGAAATAAAAATATAGGAAATGAGGAGTTAATTCAATTAAACATTTTCCCACCCACATTTTACCTTTCCTCACCACTCAGGGGAATCATTCATGGAAAGTATATCACCAGCAGACTTATTTTTACCATTATTTTTAACTTAATGAGTATACCTTCCACATCAGAGGGAAAGTACAAAGGTTAAATTTTACATTAAGAGCACATTGCAACATGGTATGCAAATATCCCTATGCAAATCCAGAGCCGGCAGAAGATAAATGTGTTATATTTTTAACCAGTTAACTATGACTGTGAAGTATGGTGCAAGATATTCAGTAGTTTCATTTTATATCTTTCTTGTAAATAATGCATAAAGTATGTAGATGTTGTCAAAATATGATGAAGCTATTAGCTTTATAGTTTTCATAGTTAAGAATGTGTTCAGCATGTAGCTCCTAATAACTCATTTCGAAACGCAGACACCATTATAAAATATTTCTTGTTCAAGTGAACGTTATCATGTGACATAATGATTTTGCTTAAAACCAAGTTAAATGAGGAGTAAAATTAAACAATATTGCATGAATTGTGTTTGACTAATTTTGTGTCACATTATATTAGCCGAGCTTTCAAAATATGTGTTAATGACAAATAGTGTAAGCCCCTAACATACTTTATATGTCTGTAAAATCACCCCTAAGTCATTAGCTTTTAAAGGTTCATTTTGTTTGCAGTTTTTGTAGCCACTGGCTTTTTAGTGATTACTTTTGTCTATGAAACTAGACATGATTAAAAAAGAGATATTTTACATAAGTCTTTGGGACTTATTGCCATATTACGGGGGCATAGTGTGTGCATTAAAACAATGCCTAATAATTGATGAGCTCTACACTTTGGAGGTAAACAGAGTTAAGGGTGAATTTTAATGTTTACATCGTATTTACATAAGAATCACGCTGAGCTCTTAATCAACAGTTTGTTTCTTTTACGTCTGGGTTTATCCATTCCCTGCTACAAGAATCTTTCATTCCAAAGGCAACAAAAGTCTTACGGATCCCTGGATTTAATTCAAAAATTGTAGGATCACAGAATTCCAGAATGTTTTGGGTTGGAAGGACCTCAAAGATCATCTCTTTCCACCGCTGCCATGGGCAGGGACACCTTCCCAGGTTGTTCAGTGCTCCATCCAGCCTGGCCTTGGACACTTCCAGGGATGGGGCAGCCACAAAAATGCCCAAATTTGTCTCAATAAGATAAGTGCCTACTTTTGACACAGTGTGAGTCCACCAGAGTTCAGCAGTAGGGACTCGCAGCCTTCGCATCGTGAGTGGAGAAGCTTCTTTAGACTTGTTGTCTCTGGGGTGAGACTGTATATGTTATACTCATATATATGTAAAGTGTATATATATTTATATTGATAGATATGAAATCTATATTTCATTTATCCATACATTTATATATACACACACATATGTATGCATATATGGGTATATATAAATACATATTTTCATCTGTCTATAAATCTATCAATCTAACATTTTTTTATTCTTATTTATATATAATACATACACACAAATATATATACATATATAGATATCTGTATATATTCATATATATCTCTATATTTGTATATAGAGATAGAGAGATATCTATCTAGAGAGAGAAATATATGAAATAGATGATAAATCTATACCTATCTATCTATCTATAAAGGGGTCAGGTTGCTAAAACAGAGCAGGGTAAAAATCTGCACCAGTTTCTTTTCTGGACAGGACTTTGGATTTAACCGAGCCTCCACACCCCAATAGACATCTCCAGTCTTTATTTAGCCATTTTCCTGAATTTGTCTGTTATTTTCTCCCCCTCTGTCCCATCACAGGGATTTCAGAGAGGTGTCTGCCCCAGCACTGGTCGCTGGGAAACACAGCCTGGTCTTTCCAGGTGACACCAGGCAGGGATAACCTCAGCTCTTGAGTCTCTCCTCAGAGGGTAAAAAAGACTCTTTATGTGGTGATCTCTTCCTATATATATTTAGTTATTAAAAAAAAAAAGGAAAAAAGTCCCTCCCTATGGACTGGAATGATTCTGGCTGGCTGTGGGAGGTAAGGGCAGGTCACTGATGGGGGTGGGAAGGTGCAAGTGAAGGCAATGTGGTGTTTTTCAGTGTTTCAATGCTCAACTTCTTTGATAAAATCTTCATTCTGCCCACCCTACCCCGGTGCCTTAGAAAGCTACAGCTTTATCTCCAGAATTTTCCCTCTGGACACTTGTCAGAACAAAGAGTATGGACTTTGCATATCATTTATCCTCTTGTATATAAGGAGCTTGTCACATCTTAATGTTGAACCTCACCAGAGAGCAGACCTCTCGAGCACTCCGAGCTCTGTTTTGCATTTGGGTGGGAAAAGCGGATCCACGGGGCCGCTCCAGCTCCTGCTGTGTCCTCACTGTGCCCCTGCTCCTGCCGTGCCACCCGTGCCATGGGCTCCCTGCGATGGAGGAGGGGCAGTAACAACCTGGGAAAGAATGGGGTCTGCTGGAAATCACTTCTAGGTGGCCAAATTCCTTTATTCATGGCTTTCATCACACTTCTGATGTGCTTTTGTAGGGTGCCCATGATATTAAAATGCCTCAACTTCTTTGGCAATTCAGACAGGGTATTGAGCTGGTGCTATTTGTGTGCATCCTACTTTGGAAAATAAAAAAAAGCAATCCTCGAATTCCATCCTGTAAATGCCCTGTTACATTTGGTTTGATCCAAAGCTTTCAGAACAATGGTGTGGCCATGGTTTGCTGTGGAAGAAAGACTTTAGTGTCACCTGGCAGGACACAGGGAGGATGTGGGTCCAGTGGCTGAGGGGGGAGAGGCTCTCCTGGGCCCTGATCGCTCATCCAGGGCCGAGGTCCCAGTGTGGCACCTGGGTGAAGAGGTGCTCCATGAAGTGCCAGGAGCTGGGTGAAGAAATGGGGCATGAACATCTCTCTGCTCCTTTGGTTTCTCAGAATAAAGGTCACAGTGAAGACCTTTCACAGTGGGAGGAACTGAACATTCCTGACACAGTGATCGCTGAGGAAAGATGATCCTCAGGCATCAGAGATAACACAGCTTCTAGCTGAAGAGATTTCCTTATCCGTGGGACTTTCCTGCGTTGCACTTGGCTCTTCAAGTGCTTTGCATGCCAAAATATTTAGTAACAGAATTCTGCTACCAGGTGAAATACATTCTGAGTACTGGTGGGTTTTGTGCAAGACCCACTGAGATCCCTCCACTTTGCTGAGTCCCAAATGAGTCACGTGGAAGCTCAGTGGGCTTCCTGACAATTCTCAGAAGAGAAAAGCTGTCAAGGAGCACCTTGAACACCAGAATGGTTGGAGATGGGCCTGGTCATATTGGTTAATACTCTGCTGGCTCCTGATTAATACTCTGGGTTCCATTGATCCCGAAGCTCTGCCACAGTGGTACCCTGAGCTGATGGAACTGGGTATTTCCACAGCTATTTCTGGAAGATCAGGAGAAGAAAAACAAAGCAGGTGAAATGGATAGCGCGCAGTGAAGCTGTTTAAATATTGATAAAACTGTTAGCTAAGATTCAGGATCCATTTAACATAGCCAAATTTGATATGTTAAGATGAATAATTGCTCCTCTGTAATACCATTCCACTTACTTATTTATTTAATCCTTAAAATCTTATCATTACTTTCCCTATGAGTTGATGAAAGATTCGGAAAGTCCTGTATTGTCCTTGCATCAGACTGAATGATCATCAAATGTCAATCTGGAATTAGGCCATTTTTTGGGAAAGAGTTGTTGGTTTTCTTTTCCATGTTGAGATCAGAATTTGGAAATGAAAAAAAAGGAAAAAGGAAAAGGAAAAGGAAAAGGAAAAGGAAAAGGAAAAGGAAAAGGAAAAGGAAAAGGAAAAGGAAAAGGAAAAGGAAAAGGAAAAGGAAAAGAAGAAGAGAAGAGAAGAGAAGAGAAGAGAAGAGAAGAGAAGAGAAGAGAAGAGAAGAGAAGAGAAGAGGAGAAGAGAGAAACTCTTATCTGCCCAAACAAGATCATTTCAAAGAAAAAAAAAAAAAAAAAATCAGTCATTTATTTCCAAACTGGAAAATTGCAATATTACAACGAGAAATAATCCATAAAATAATTTAGAAATTGCTTTTAAAATTAGGATAAAAGCTGTCAATATTTTTAGAATGCAAGAGTTACATCTGAAGGAAAATATTTAATCTTTTAAATTCACCAGTGCTCCCCAGACCCTGTAGTACAGCCCAGTGTATGCTTAGAAAGAGCTACTTCATCTATTTAATTAAGAGAAACTACTATCAAAGCAGATTTCGCATTTAAAATTCGTGTTTAAACTTCTCACAGATTAAGTGAGCTTAAACAGTTGCTATTCCTGACTTTAACAGCATTATAAAATACATTAGAGATTGAGAGGATAAAATTCTGCCATGTTAGGTTATAACCTAACTGCTATTTGCAGTTGTAAGGACTACTAATGGCGCAGGGACAAGATTTATTATAGCAAAGACATCCTGCTTAACATTACCCTTGTCATTCCATTAATAATGACTGCTTATGAGCCATCTCGTTGGCATCTTTGTTGTCCTGAAAACTTAAAACTCACAGCACAATTCTTTACGATGTGCTACATTGCCCCCTCTGGGTATTCCTGACCATTATCCCATTTGGTTATATTCAAAACTGCTGCCTCCTGAGAGAGCATTAGGGCCGACCTTTAACCCTGCAATATTCTTGGTTCAAATGGCGTAATAACATGTAGTGAATATTTACAAGCATACTTATACTATAATAGAGTACTGCTGTGAACATTAGCACATATTTTCTGCTCAATCAGGCTTTGATGTAGAGCTTGGCTTGTACCCTGGAGAAAATGCAGTCCCCAATAAGCTGTGCTAGTGAAACACCCTTGAACCTCCACAGCTCCTGCCACGCAAAGCGCTGCCAGGCAGAGGAGCAGGGACACACAGCCCTGTGCCACGCCGAGGGGCCCAGCAGCACACGAGGTCCAGGGCAGCCTCCGAGGGGGAGGCACAGCCCCTCCTGCAGTACCTGGGGTTTTATTGGCATCAGGAAAGGGTGATCTCATCCAGCAAAAGTGAATCAGGGTCATGGAATATCGTGAGGTGAATCAGCAGGGATCATCCAGTCCAGCTCCTAGCCCTGCTCAGGACACCCTGACAGTCCCACCCTGTGCCTGGGAGCATTGTCCCAAGGCGTTGTGCAAACGCTCCGTGACCACTGCCCTGAGACCCTGTTCCAGTGTCCCTGACTGTGACCTAAAGCAGTGATCCCTGATGGTGCCAGGAGCAGCGTTTCCCCTTCCCTCTCTGTTTCCTGAGTGGCCATGGAGGTGATTCCATGGCACGCCGCTGACTTTCCACTTCTCTCTCTGTCCTTGCCAGTGCCATCCTCACATCCCCACAGCCTCTTATCCTTTCCTTGCCATCACCCCGTGCACCTGCCCAGATGTCCCGAGGAGACACTGAAGAGCCCTGGCAGTGCCCTTGTGAGTGGGGCTTGATCCCAGAGCACCATCTCTCACTGCACATCCCGTGCTGGCTGTGCCAGGATGGGATGCTCTCTGGGAATTGCTCTCTGGGAATTGCTCTCCAGCCCTTCCTGTCTCGTCTTCCCCTCCATTGCCTGCCCAAGAGCTTCAGCCTGAAGGGGTGGACTTTCAGCCCTTATGGAAGGTGGTGGCAGATGATAATTTCACAACAGCCATGGGGATTGCACTTGAGGGCTCTTTTAGGTTCATGGGTGAGCATCTCTGCTCTTCTCAACGGGAGAGAGCTTTGGTTTCCACATGTCCTCATGTCAAGCTGTCCTTCCCCTGCAATTAGCATCAATTAGCATCATTCCCTACCTAACTCCTGTCCTGCCCTGATCAGTGTGGATCCATCTTCTCCAGGCCAGCTGTACTTTTCCCACCAACCCAAAATATCCCCAAAGCCTTTTCCTCCCCACTTTCCCTCTGTCCAGCATCACCTGTCCCCCAGCAGCCATCAGCAAACCCCTCTGTGGCACTGTCCTTTCCTGAAGAGAAACCAGGGGGTGTCCACAGAGGGTCACTGCCTCAAACCATGGGGATTGGAGCAACCTGGGACCATGGCAGGGGGTTAGAATGAGCTGATCTTTTAGGTCTTGGAATGGACTGCCCAGGGAATTGGTGGAGTCCCCATCCCTGGAGGTGTGTAAGGAGCACCTGGACATGGCACTCGGTGCTCTTGTCTGGGTGACAAGGTGGGGATGGTCACAGCTTGGACTCAGTGGTCTTGGGGTGTTTTCCAACCTAACTGATTGTGCACTCCTGAGGTTCTGCCTCTTCCAACCCAAACCATTGAAGAATTCCGTGACTATGCCATCACTTGTGTGATACACTGATGAAAACTAGGGCACAAGAAAGGTCCCTCAGCCAGGTCAATGTCTTTAATATTAATTTGGGTGTAGGTTTTTCTAAGTCTGTTCCCCTCCATCGCTGTTTTCTCCTTCCTTAAGAACAAGATTATTTTTGCTCATTTGTTATAAATCCACTTTTGCCGTGCTTTGCTCTCTGTTTCCTGTTTCTGTAACGTGCCCTGTGGAGATTTGATTGCGAGTGCAAGTGGTTTTCTTGTGAAAGTTTTCTGATTTTCAGGGCTTGGAGGAGAAAGGGTCACTTCTCAGTTTTGTTGGTTTATGAGTGTGCTGTTAATCTGCTTAGAAGAGTCCAGCACAGAGCAAACGTGAGCGTTTGAAAGAAGAGTCTCTTGTGGTTATGAAAAACTTTGACTGGGCAATATCTGTCTGTCTCCAGCCAAAGACAGAATAAACCTCCCTTATTTTCTTGGTGTAACTTATAAACCTGTTACAGTTTTTGCATTAAAATCTTCCTATACAAAGGAGATGTCCATTTTTTGATATTTTATTCATAAGATCCCTCAAGGTGTCATTGAAATTCTCTGTGTCTTTCATCAGTATGATCCACTCTTGGAGAGTACACCTGCACAATAGATGAAATGGTTGTCCTCGGAGAATAATGGCAGCCATCCTGATATTAATTTGGTTCCAAGTAATTATCAAGTTCATATCTTTCAGTTTGCTGGGAAACTTTTTCTTCCTTTTGACTTTCTTCCTTTTTTTTCTGTTCTAAATAGAGTTAGCAGGGTTTGTTAGTGCTGCTCCAGACTCTCCACAGACTGATCCTCTTCTCTGGGACTTCAGCTCAGGTTCATAGCTTCAGCCACAAATTTTTGTCCTGAAATTATTGTTACTCTGTGTGTGTGAGGATCAATAATGGGCCACACAGAAATTGGCACCTGCTGGGTGTAGTTAATGCTGTAGGAAAATAAAATGCCTTTTATCCCTTCTATGCAGGTGCTGGTCTCTCAGTTACACCCCTGTGTGGGTGGACAATCAGGTTCAAGTCAGTGGTGGCCTCTCTCCAGACCATTTAAATGCTTTTTCTATAATAATATTGAAAAAGACAGTCAGAATGTGCCCACGAATGCATCTCTGCTGGGGACAAATCCTCCCCCTTGTCCTGCAGAGCTGTGAGACCAAACCTTTCTCCAGCAGGGCTGGTGATGATGGAAGAATAATTCCAAACCCCAAAATTCTTGAGAAGTTGCTTCAGTGAGGAATATTTTTAAACTTAGCGTGGTGCGTCAGCAATTTTGGGCTCCTTAGAGCAGAGGCTCAGCTCTATCCACCCCGCAGGAAGCAGAGCTCACAGGGTGGGGCAGGTTGGAAGGGACCCCAGGGGGTCACCTGGCCCCATCCCCCTGCTCAAGCAGGGCCATCCTGGAGCACAGGGCACGGGATTGTGTCCAGAGGATTCTGGAATATCCCCAGTTAGGGAGACTCCACAGCCTCTCTGGGCTCTGTTCAGTGCTCGGTCACTGCACAGGGAAGTTTTTCCTCATATCCAGGTGGAACTTTCTGCCTGTTCCTCTTGTCCTGAGAGGCTCTTTGGGTGTGAAAAAAAAGCAACCCTTTGGAAAAGTTGAAGGAGGCTTTAAATCCAATTAAAGCCTCGCAGCACAAGGTCTGAAGGGTGCAGAGAAGTCCAAAGGACCAGCCCTGGCAGTGCATATTGGGGTCTCCCCCTTCTAGCTCATCCTCTTGCATGCCTGTGTGAGGTATTTGACCATCTCTGCCTGTGATGATTAAGGCAGGAAAGCCAGTTTAAACAGATGTCATCTAGAAAAAAAAAAGTTTTTTAAATTTTTTATTATTATTTGGGAAGCCTTGCCCATGGGTGTTGCTGCAGCACAGGGGTCTGGGCAGAGGAGGAGCCCAGCAGCTTTCTTTGGATTATTAGGGATTTCTCCTTCTTTCCCCTGGCTCTTGCCAACCAATTTGTATTTTGAAGGAAGCCTGCAAGAAATTTTGTGTTTTCTTCGATTCTCTCGGTTTATTTCTGTTCACATCACTCTCCTTTTTCCCCCCATTGGCAGTAAATCCTTAGGCTGAGCCATCCATTTATTACAGGTTGGCAGTTGTTCAGTCTGCCAGCATACAGCGATCTGTTCTTAGCTGCCAATAGTGCAGCATTAACAAATCTCTTCTGATATTTATCTGTGGCACTGCCTTTTGTTAAATGAAGAACACAAAGTTTTGGACATACTGTATTGGGAGTTTTATTGCATCAGGTAGGGCACTTAAAACTTCCCTCCAACATTTTTCCAGCCTGGGTTAACATCCCCAGCACTCTCTCCATCCTATGATGCAGTTTGTTCCTATTTATTTTTCAGATGCTGTTGCCTGAAGAAGGAAGGTTTGGTGGGAATAATCCTTGTTTCTTTCCTGAATATTTTATAGGAAAGTCTCCATATTATGGAAAACATCGAGCAATGTATTGAAGCAATTTTTTTCCCAGCTGATCTGATTTTTTTCCCCATTTTTCTCCTGTGGAATTATCTCCACTTTTACATGGAAGAGTACTTTGCATCCCTGTAGGTCCCACCACCTGGGGGTTTTATCAGAGGAAGGATTCAGGCCACAAGTCTGTGCTTGAGCTCATTCAGACCAGCTGTGCACCAGCACAATGCTTTGGCTACCTACTTAAAAAAATATTTATTTCATAATTCTCATTTATTTACTAATCTAATCACTTGTTCTCGTTTATTTATTTATTTATTTATCCATTTATTTTTAAGGGTTGGAGAATGGTGTGAATTGCAAGTTACTTTAACATAAGGAACCACTCACTTGATAATTGTGTTTTACCTTCTTTTGTGGTTTTTTTTGGTAGGATGTTGGTGGCTTTAATTAACCAGCCTGCAGAGGGGTTGGAGAAATGATACATTTCACAACACATCTCCATCCTTTTCAGCCATCATATACTTAAATTGCAAATTCTCCTGAACTGTAACCCAGTGTCTTATGGCTCTTGATTCTACATTTCCCCGCAGATCTTCTGCCTTCAGTCGTGTCAGAGCTGCAGGATGTGACTGTTAATAAAAGGGATTAAACTGCAGCAAAGCCCTGACATTCAAATGACGCTGAGGGTCTGATTTAAGACCACCAAGATGGAAAACTGAGAAAGAAGAACCTCTGTAGGTTTGTTCCAGCAGGTTGTGCTTGTGTGCAGCAATGGGCCTGTTCAAGGGCCTGTTGTGATAGGACAAGGGGGAATGACTAAAGTGAAGGAGGGCAGGGCTGGATGGGATCTTGGGCAGGAATTGTTCCCTGGGAGGGTGGGCAGGCCCTGGCACAGGGTGCCCAGAGCAGCTGGGGCTGCCCCTGGATCCCTGGCAGTGCCCAAGGCCAGGCTGGACATTGGGGCTGGGAGCAGCCTGGGACAGTGGGAGGTGTCCCTGCCATGGCAGGGGTGGCACTGGATTGAGCTTGAAGATCCCTTCCAATCCAAACCAGTCTGGGATTCTATGATTCCCTAAGGATCACCTGTAATCTGTAATGCAAACCACGAGACATTTTTCTACAACTCTCCTCCTGTTGTTGAGGTCTGAGCAGGCACAGAGCTGGCACAGATGGTCAGCCTGGCCCACCAAAGTTTATCAACCAACTAAAACCTCATTCTCCTCCTTGGCTTCCTGCACAAATCTGCCCAAAAATCAAGTTACTGACAGACAGGCCAGTTTTCTGCCAAATTTCAAGTCCTACTTTCCACTCTGGAAATTTTCCATTCAGCAGCTTCAGCATCCCCCTTATTTGGAGATGCCCGCTGCTGTGCCAGGGCAGGGGCAGCCCAGGGGTTCTATTTCATAGAATCACGGGATCGTTTTGGCTGGAAGAGACCTCTGAGATGATGGAGCCCACCCAGGCAGTGCCAAGCCCCCTCCTACACCATGTCCCATCCATGTCCTATGCATGTTTTCCACCGCCCTCCCCCATTCCTGGCAGCCAGGGAGCCATCCTGATTGGAAACTCCACTGATCGATGAGAGAGGCAATAGCTCCAATAAATTCCGCCTGCCCAAGGCATCACCCAGAAGGGAGGATTTCAGGCTGAGATGAGGTTTGGCAAATTTATCAGCATGTGGGAACGGGGTTGTAAATGAGGGAATTACAGTCGCCGTTAAGGTTGTTCTGTAATGTTCTCTGCCTCTACCCCCGTAATTTTAATTCCCAGAAACAGGCCTGGGTGCCAGGTGCTTTATAGCCAGAGGATTGACTTCCAACAAACTTGGGTAAGTTTGATATCAGGTCTGCAATGGCAAAAGAAATGGACGTGTTTTCTCGCACTTAAAATTCCAAATACCCTCTATTTGACTATTCAACTCTTTTTCCCTCCTGTGTTTAAAAACATGGAAAGCACAAGCCTCAAACCCTTCTCCTGGAGGATGGATTTCACTGAAGCTGTCTCATGTGCACCTTTCCCACTTGGGCTCATCCTCTTGCTGATTCTTCCAAGATTTGTGAGGGGTTGTTGCCATAGCACAGACCTTGCCGAGGATTTAATGACCTGTGCTACTTTGCATTAAGAAGTTTTACTAATCTCCTGCTTAAAATGGCTTTTAGAGATGTGTTGGAGCCAGGGCCTTGGTTTAGAGCTCCGCTCCCGTTGGTGAATTTTCTTTAGGATTCACAGCATCACGTGAGGTGACTCTATTTCTTCTTTATCTCAGGCATGTCATGGCTGGTGATACTTTGCTAAATATACTGAGTTTTAAATCATTCCAAGGCTCTTGGCCATGAAATCCCTCAGGGATTTCAGGGATGAGCTGTGGGAAAGGGGGCACAGGACGCACCAGTGCCTCCACAGCCCCAGTTAAGAGCTGGACTCCTGCATGTTGGATATTTTGGGGTGTTGTGGGGCTTAGGACACAACATCTGGGGTCAGTAAATGGGATTACTTTGCCCTGGACCCTTTGGATGCTTGTGCTGGAGTGTGGAACAGGATCAGGTCCTTCCACCTCTAACAGATTCCAGCTTAGTTAAGATTTTTTTTCTCCTTTCTTTTTTTTTTTTTTGTCCCTGATGCCTTTTTCCTTCAGAAATAGCTGTTTATAATCAGTTTAATGCAGATGAAACCATTACTTCTTCACTCTTCAGAAACTCTTTATGCTTCTTAATTAAAGCCTTTGTCTGAACACAAAATAATTAATACATAAAATGAAGCAGAGGGAAAGAATCGACTGTGAAACCAGTCACTCAGTTGTATATTTAAACAATATTTAATCATTAGAGTAACACAGTGCTTGCACTTTTGGAAAGAAAACAAGCCTTATACTTCATGTTTATTTAACACTTTGACTAGTTCATTCTTGGAGGTATGAAATGAGGCTTATAGAGTGCCAGAGCAGTAAATCAGACGTTCTGAAAATTACTGGGTCTTAAACAGTAGTGTCATTTTTAACCTAAACAGTTCAGCGGTGCACCAGCACATAAAAGTGACCTCTTAGAACAACATCTACTGTTTACACTGAAAGGCAAGGCAAGGAAATAAAAACAAGGCATAAAATATGGTGCAGTGAGGATGGCATTTACTTGTGTTTCTGCCTCTGTTCTGGATGCTGTTGGGTGTGATGGCTTTCATAGAACTAATGCATTAAAGAGAGTCCATGCAAAAAATGCCATGGATATCTCATATGTGCACATACCAACTGTGTGTAGCCAAAATTTTGGGCAGCTTCTCAGACCCAAGCACTTTCCACCTGAGCATTCACTCAGATTTTAAACCACATTTGGGCTGGCACTGTGGTTGCTCACTTTATAACTTTTTATATTGGCGTTCTCATGAAAGAATTTATTGTCCGGGATATTCGTTGGGGAAAAAACACGCAGATTCAAAGCAAATATTCTGTTTCTTTTGTGGAGAGTGAATGCTGAATGTTTGAATTGTAGGTGTGATTTGCTTGCACTTTGCAAACACAGAGGTGCTGCTTCACCATAGCTTGTGTATAGGTTTTTATGACCAGCTACACACTTGGCTTCTGAGCACAGAATAACCCCAGAGTTTGGCTCAAAAGTGAACATTTTTTTGCCAAAGCTGTTCATTAACATTTTTTATGGAGCTGTTCTTCAGAGAGGAGTGGGCAGACAGGATTTTGAGTGGGTAGGTGAATATTTGCAGCGAATGCTGGAGACTCCCCTCACCAGGAGACATCGGCCATTCCCAGGTTTGGTGATGCATTTAAAACCTCTTCCCAAGTCTGGCCCACTTCAGGACTGATCCAGGTTTATTACCCAGTCCTGGAGGATTTTGCAGTGCTCTTCATTCTCCTGATGAGATAAATGGAAGTGAAATTGGCTTGTGGAGGTAAAAAAGCAAAAGCACCTTCCCAGCTGCCCGGCAGCCCTTCCCTGCTCGTGGACCACACTGACCTCTGGGCACACCTCTGGTCAGTCTGGCTCGTGACCCTTTGGAAGGTGCTGGTGGGCAGAAAAGCTCTGCTGCTCCTGTTCCCAACACACTTATGAGTCAGAGATGTGAGCTTGGGGGTTTTTCATTTTGTAGGATTTGGAGGTTTTTGGTTGACTTTTTGTTTGTTTTAGTGGGGTTTTTTTAAATTGATGTTCAGGTTTTTGGGGGGGATTTTTTGGTTAAGACAACACATTTACATTTACATTTACATTTACATTTACATTTACATTATATTTGCCTGCTGTCCAGAGCAGGCCATGGAGCTGCTCCAGAGCTGGAGCCCCTCTGCCCTGGAGCCAGGCTGGGAGAGCTGGGGGTGCTCAGCTGGAGAAGAGAAGGATCCAGGGAGAGCTCAGAGCTCCTTGCAGGGCCTGAAGGGGCTCCAGGAGAGCTGGAGAGGGACTGGGGACAAGGCATGGAGGGACAGGACCCAGGGAATGGCTTCCCAGTGCCAGAGGGCAGGGCTGGATGGGAGATTGGGAACTGGCAATTGCTGGCTGGGAGGGTGGGCAGACCCTGGCACAGGGTGCCCAGAGCAGCTGAAGCTGCCAATATCAAAAAGTTTTTAAGGCTCTGGACTACCAGAGTGATTGTCTCAGAAATTGGGGACCAAAGGTGAAATCTCTGCTGAGACAGAACTTCTGAATTCAAGAAGTGCTCCCCTAGGAGCAGGTAATGATGTTTATTTCCATGTTACATCACATCAAGAGCCTAATGAAGAGGAGTGATGGGTTTAAATTTGAAGAGCACATGGAATGTGATTTTTATTAGGTTGGATCCTGAGTGAACAGAACATTGAAACTGTAATTATGAATATTTTACAAATGTGAACCTTCAATTAACTGTATCAGTAGTGTTTGTGAACTATGGAGAACTTGCATTATTAATGAACACACAAGGTTAATATTAGTTTATTTATCATTTGGAATATGGCTTTTGAGTTAATCATACAAGTCCTGCCACATTCAATTTTGCTTAATGCAGGAAGTTCAGGCAGGCTTTGTTAAACAAATATTTATTATGTCTGATGTATTATAAAGTAATAAAGCATTTTTCCTCCATCTCAGGTCCTAGATACAAACACCTTCCACTACAGTGAAGACTTCAACATGTAAGCAAACATCCTTGGTTGTGAGGACATCAAATAAATCATGGGAGTCTCCTGTGTGATTTTTTTATTTTTGATTCAGATTTAATCCCTCTTACATAGAGGAGGCTGCAGTGTCCTGCAAAGTGTTCTGCACCCCCACGTGGGCTTGATGTGCAGGCTGGTGTGGAGGATATTTACTATAATTGATCCCCTTCCTTCTGCTTTTGCTCCATTTCAGTGCAGTTGAAGAATTGGGCTGCTTTAGTATCCAACACCATTTGTAGCATGGCCAAATTATTCCGAATAATGAAGAATTTCAGCAGCTTGGTTATGCTAAAAGACAGTTTTGGGAAGTTTTATGTCATTCTTGGCTGGCCTGTGGAAGCCTCAGGCTGGGGCCTTCTAGCAGATTTTGCCAGTGGACCCCATTTGGAATGGAAGGAGGATTTTTGATGTGAATAAAAAACCGTATTTGCCATTCAGTTTTTCTGCAACACAGCATTGTCAGCCACAAAGCTTTAACAATTAAGAGTGAAATCTGATATTGCTAAGAATGCCAAGCACTCTTAATGTGGGGTTTGGTTCAGAAAAGAGTTAAGACTTCACCTAAACCTCAGTGAAAGTGGAGAGACCAACACAGCAACTTGGTTCAGGTGTCTGAGGCTTTAAAAATACTCCCCGAGTCACAAGACCTAAGGTATAAATCCCATGAATTACAGCACAGTTAATGAGTTTCTTCTGAAAGAGGATTCTTCTGAATGCCAATTTTGGCAAGGTTGTGTTGGGCAATAGGCCACATCTTCAAAGTGTTAGGAGGATTTAAGATTATTTCATTTAGGGGTGAAATATAAATTTTATTTTAAAATATGTAACCATAAGTTTCTCCTGTATAATTTATGTGTAGTTTATTCTGATTTAATGATGCTCAGCCCCTCCCTTTATACAATCAAAGCAGGGTCTTGGTTGGGAAAGGCCTGTGGATGATTCAATGGTTTTTATTTCTGTTTTAATCTTAAACTTAATTTTTTTTTAAATAAATGCTCTGTCCGCAATGCACAAATCTAACTTCTTTTTTTCTTTTTGGTTTGGTCAGTAAAATAAATAAATAGTTGGGCAGCACCTAAGTTAGGAAGGGCTCCGTCCTCCTCCAGTGTTCGTGGAACTCAGCTGTGTCTGCTCTAAGCAGTTTCAGCGTAGCTGTTACAATTTTCATCCATAATATATGATCAGTTTGTAAGAATTTCCTCTACATGTGAGAAACAGACTTAATGCCAACGTTCTCAAATTGGAGTTAGTTATAAATAATGCACTAATAGATGTGAAAGAGCGTAAATGATTCCTTTGTGTTGTACCTGAGAGGTTGTTAGTGCTTCTTTAAAAAACAAACAAACCCTCTTTTGCAGGATATTTATTCCCATCTCTTCCATCAAAGGGGTTGCAGTCTTTGTACCTTTTTATGTAAATTAAAAAATCTTTAGCCAGTTCTGTGTCAAAAATAAATAGTTGAATGAGCTTGCAGACAACATTTATTTTGTATGTACATTAATGGGCACTTCCATTTTTTCCTGCAGGCTAGAATCCACTTTGAAATTCATGTTTGATAAATTCCCTGGCTTTCCGAGTAATTTAGCTGTCTATAGGGCTGTTGATCCTTTGAGTGTATTGCTGAACCATTGGGACTTGTACACCACATCTGCATATCCAAGTTCAAATATATACTCAAGATGATTGGTTTAAACTTTAAGTTGTTGATCTTATTCCTGATAGATTTGTTAGATTGTCTCCCATTTCATTTCTAAAATCTGCGCCTAATCCATAAATACCCCTTCTTAAATATGTCTCCAATAAATTCACTGATTGAGTTAGTCATTCTGTAAGCACAGGGCTGAATTAATATTCAGTGTAGCCTGATAATCTTTAGACACAATGCTGGCTGATGCTGTGCGTGTCAGTGGAGCAGGGCACGCTCAGCACAGCCCCAGCCCAGGTGCTGCTCTCCAAAGTAGCAAAATTCCCTGTGAAAATTCCCCTTATGCCTCCTGAGCGTTTAAAAGGGGATCCAGTTTTCACTGGGATATGAAATGAGTGGGCAGGGATTGGGATTATCAACCTTCCCAAGGCTCAGGCTTGTTCAGCTTTGCTTTTTCTCTCTTTCTCAGGTGGCTGAAATTTCCAGTCTGAGCGCTCGGTGAGAGAGGATGGAACTGATGGAACAGCCAAATCCGCAGAGCTTTGGGAGCTGCAGCAAGACAGAGCCACCTGCAGACTCCAGCCAGGCTGGTTTCAAACCTGACCTGTCCTGAGCTGCTGTGCCCAGGCATTCATCCCCTGCCCTGTGTCCTCCTCCTGCTCCTGGTGCTACACCCAGCCAGGAATGATGCAGGGATGGGCAAAGGACTGGGATGTTGGGCAGGCACCAAGCGAGGGGAACAAGGACCTTCACAGGACTTGTGTGAACATGGGGCATCCCTTTCAGTTTTCACCTCTCCCTCACGAGCTTCTTCTCAATGTTGTGGGCATCCTTCAGATGTCCTGTGAATACAGCTTAATTTAAAACTCTTTTTAAGCATGACATCAGTCATTCTCTTATAAAACCACTTGTCTGGTTTGCTCTGCAAGGTGGGAGAGCCATTCAAATAATTCAAACTTGGAACTATTGGGATTTTGAGAAGCCTGGTCTAGTGAAAGGTGGTTGGAATGAGATGGTCCCTTCCATCCCAAACCATTACATGATTCTATGGTTTATTTTGTCCTTCAAATTTTTAGAGGATTCTTATTTATTTTCTTTGTCCCACTTAATAAATTCCTTAACTTGGGAAGACTCCGCTTTACTTTCTGGAAGGGTGGGGTGGGGTAACAGTGTGGGTGCAATAACCTATTCTGACACCAGTACAAAAAGGATTTCAATTAAAATCCTTCCTTTTTTTTGGTTTCTATTCTTTATAAGGAAATTTTTCTAATAAGATACCTTGTGTGGTCTTTCAAGGCAAATTCCAATAAATTCCTTGTCTTAATTAATAAAACCGATCTGACTAGTGGTACCAAGAGTCAAATTTAGAGTCTCTGGGGCCTTTTTGTGACAGAGAGGAAAAGAAATGCAGTGGGGAGAGTTTTCCTGCTTGTGTGGGTTTGGTTTTTGTGTTATTGTTTTGATTGTTTTATTTTAATAATATCTAAAACCTTGTCTGATTAAAAACTCTTAGTCAAGGTTTAATGAATTGAATTGCTTAACATCACAAGGATTAGGGAAATATATTTTCTGGTTTTAAAATGTGTGTAAATACATGTATATATATATATATATATATATCTTGCTTGTCTCACAGAGGCTAATGCTTAATATTAAATGTATTTTAAAGGTATTTTTAAATATGGTTTTTAAAGCACTTTTTGTAATGTGCTTTTTGTAGGGGAGAGGGATGTGTGCAAGTGCCCCTGAATGGGGAGAACCCTCAACTCTGACCTGAAATTTGTCACTCTACACAAAATCCAGTTTTGTCAGAAGCAGCCCCACAGTGCCACCGTATTTAACATGATTTACTGCTTTGCTCACTTAAATTAACAAATTGATCCATATTTCATCGTGGTAATTAGGCACATCTATAACCTTAATAACGTGACTTTCTCACAGGTGCAGTCCTTCTGAAGCCCATCAGCCTAACTTTGTCTTCCAAACTGAGCACATCCAAAGCTCTTTGCTCCAGGAGGTCCTTCCCACCTGTATCCCTTTATTTTGGATAATAAGTCAGTCCATTCCTATCCACTGCTCTGCATTGTCTGAACAGCCCCAGCGTGTGTGGTTTGGAACGGTCAGTGAAGGAGTTTATGCCAAAAGTGCCCTTACATTGGTGATTAAGTCATTTTTATCAGTAAAATATGGATTCTGCTCATGGAAAATAGCAGACCCAAGCTTCAGCATCCTTCTGTTCCAAGTCAGTGCTTGGGAATTCACAAGTTGTGTTTCCAGTGCTTTGTGCTGCTGTTTTCTGCTCTGATTCCTTTCTCTGCTCAGTTAGTCTGAAATACTGGGCTCCATATTGGGCTGCTGTGATCTTATTTTTTGGTAAGGAAGAGGTGGCAGAACTCCATGCTCCAGGGAAAGCTCAGCCTAAGCAGAGGGAATTTCCTGGGTGGAAAGTGGAAGAACTCAGACCTGATGCTCCTGGAAGGATTCATTAAATGGTTGGGGTTGTGAGGGATCCTAAAACCCACCCAGTGCCACCCCTGCCATGACAAGTTCACCTTCCACTGCCCCAGGCTGCTCCCAGACCCAATGTCCAGCCTGGCCTTGGGCACTGCCAGGGATCCAGGGGCAGCCCCAGCTGCTCTGGGCACCCTGTGCCAGTGTTTTACCACTCTTACCATAAAAAGTTTCTTACATCTAATCTGAACCACCCCTCTATTAGTTTAAACCATCCCCCCTTGTCCTGTTACTCCAGGCCCTACTAAAAGTCTGTCCCTGTCTTTTTTAGAAGCCACTTTAAATGCTTTTACCCTTTTACTGTCTTTATTTGTCCAGTGAAAACCCTTCCTTAGTGGAGTGTGTCAAGGGAGCACAGACACAGTCACCACTTCTGCCTCTTCCCACTGCTCCCCTTGGCAGCTCTTCAGCATGAAACAGCCTCAGAATCCACTTTTGAGTTTCTCCATCCTTGAAGGGGCGTGACCTCAGTAAGAAATTGGGGTTTAAGTGTGTGTGCAGCAGTGTTCCCATGCAGTTTATAATCCAAGATCAGGGGTTTGGAACGGTGCCATGTTCATCCCCAAAGCAGGTCTGGGCCGATCCGGGGCAGCCCAAGGTGTTGGGCTTGTCTAGAGCTCCGTGAGCTCTCCATGGATTTTGCAGGGGTGGCCATGGAGCCAGGAAGTGCCTGGCAGCTGTCTGCAGATGGGCAGGGTGTGTCTGCCTTGGATGGACCTGTCCTTACCTGCACAGAGCATGTGAGTGCTGCTTCCTGTGGCTGTTTCCATCTCCAAATGCTTCCATGGATTTCCTCCTCAATCCTCCTTGGCTGTTAACGTGTTCAGCTGGATGGAGAAAATCTCCCTGATTAATACATCCCCAAAGCCTTCTGGGTTCTGCTGGGGTCACTCTGATTCAATCTGAGTTATTTCTATATTTCTTCTGGCCTGTCCTCTCTCCACAGAGCAATTCTGGGCACTTTTCTTACATCTCAGCCATTTTTCTATTGTTCCCTTTTTCCTGCTCATTCTGAACTTCTTCCTCTGGGACTTCTGGGCATTTCTAAGAGATTCTTTGGGGCTCTTTCCATTGCTCTGCCACCCCCTGATTTTCCTGCACCTCTGTCCTGCCTGGTGAAGATTTTTTCTCCCACGAGCCCCTCGTTCCTTCCCAAGGTGCTCCCATCCCTCCTTTCCCTTCCCTCCCTCCCTCTGGGGCTGTCAGGGCGGCCCAGGTTTGCTGTAGTCAATTTTTGTTTCATCTTGTAGTCAGTCTTACATAAATAGTGGAAGTTTGGCCTTGCCCCGGGTGATTGATGGGAAGGTATATTTGTACATATCGATTGAGATAAAAAATTAGTAGTTTGCAATAGGAAAGGCAAATTAGTCATCAGAAGGAAGGTGCTTGGAGTATTTTAAGAGTTCCTTGATTAATTCTCGTGCTGTGAGTTCTTCTGACAGTAAGTTTTATGTCCTGAGATGTGGGAGGAGGAGGCAGTAGTATTGGGTTATTGCAAATTTTACTTTTACTCCTCGCTGATTTATTTTACTGGCTCTCGCCACGATTAGACACAGAGGGCTAAAAATGACTTCATTTTGGGGTGACAACTGCCCTTTTCTGTGCTGGAATGAGGAGCCAGGAAGGAGGGGGCAGGTTTTAGCTATGAAATTATTTTCCTTTTTATGAAAATTAATATTTAAAAGCTAGCTTGTATAAAAACAAAATAGCCTTTGTCCATGGTGACAAGCCCATCAGCTGGATGTTATTTCTAAAGGAGGAAAGAACTAATTCTGTGATACACTGATTAGGCCGAGAAGTAATTTTTTTCTTTGCTTACTTGACAATTTTGTCCCTAATCACCTCATTGAAAGTAGTTTTTAATAAGCATCATAGGAGTCTGAGAGCTCTCGATCTTCCTAAAATACTTTCCACTTTTCCAAGGATGCTGCAGCATGTTTTTTTAGTTTTCCTTTATTACAAACTATAATAGAATTCTTCCCAATAAGAATTGACTTATATTTGCCACTTTTAATTTGTCCAAGAATAATTTAGATAGAAATTCCAATTACTTTAGAAGGAAGGCATTTGCTCCGTACTCTCTGAGCTTGTTTAAAAGGAAGTCTTTGATAATTTGCAAGCATTTCTCATGAAAGGCAATTTTACTTAACTGGAATCCAGAAGGAAAAAAAAAAGATGCACAGAGGTTTCATTTTTTAAACTGATAACAAAGCACTATATTTGTGCTGCTACATTTCAGCACAAAGAGGCTGCAAAATAACCTTTTTTAGTTAATGGGAGAAAAAAAGATTTAATTGCTGTGAAACACTTATTCTACATATTATCTCTTTGATTAGCAGACAGTTGTAAATGACTTATTCAATGTAATTGCAAACTCTGGCGTGGAACCCAAAGTGAATTATTTGTGTTTGCAGTCAGGGTGAGTTTGAACACTTTTAATTGCAGGATTTTTTTGAGCTTAGCAGAGGTTCAGGGTTTAGGATTCAGACTTTTCTTGGATGTTTGAGTGTTGGTGCCCATCAGGCTGGAGTTTGGACACTCTGGTTAGCAAAGTGTGCCAGAGGAAATGCCAGCACTTATCCTGGTCTCTGCTACGGCAGTGTCCCATCTTCTAAAGTATTTCCAAGTCTGGTGGTTGAGTGGAAAAAATCATGGAATCAACAAATCCTTGAGGCTGGAAAAGCCCTCTCAGACCATCGACCCCAACCATCCCCCAGTGCTGCCAAGGCCACCCCAGTCTGAATCCCCAAGTGCCACATCCACAGCTTTAAATCCCCCCAGGGATGGGGACTCAAACATAGTTGGGCATCTTTGCCACCTCATTGCTACCTCTTCTGTGCCTCACACCAAGCTGCAGCTCTGACAACAACAACTTCCTGCATCCTGGACCTATTCCCAGTGTTTCAATTGGGAAAACATTCCCTATAAATTAGGGATGATGATTGCTTCATGCCATGGATGCAGCTGGATCTCATAATCCCAGCCACTTGCAGAAGGCAGGAACATTAAGGTTGGTTTGAGAAGGAAGGGAAGGGTAAGAGGGAATGGGCAGAGGGTTGTGAGTGGGGAAAGCAGATGGCCTGGAAACCCTGGAATTCTGAAGGGCAAACCTCCACCTGTGAGCTGTTGTCACAAGGGGAAGCACCAAGAGGGGTTTTTCCATGAGCTCTGCACTGCATGATGACGATTGGCAGGTGCCAGCCACCCAAAATGCTGAGCAAGACAGGACGTGCCAGGACTCCAGTGCAGGGAGGTGGCAGTGATGGCATCAGCCCTGGCTGGGAGCATCGTCACACCCAGGAACAACAGAAATAAATTAGCACATAGTGAGCAGAAAAAAGTCCTCATCTGAGGGACTTCAGAGGAGATCCTCTGCCTGTGCCTGGTTTGGGGAGCTGCTGGTTCAGGCACGGAGCTGATCAGCTGCAGGATCTCAGAAACCGAGCTCAGTACGTGCCTCTGGTGGAGCACTGAAAATGTTCCCACTCCTGCATGAGGTACCCACCCATCCTCTGCTGCAGTGCTGAGGGCCAGATATTAAACTGGAAAATCTGCAGTTCAAAATATTAATGTTTCCAAGGAGTGGCTGAGCAGAATCTGGCTGTGCAGTTTGTGTGAATAGTTTTCTGCGGTTCGCGGCAGCGCCGGGAGCTGCTCGGGGAGTGAGGATCCTCTGCAGGTGGCTGCTCTCTGCCACTTCCCTCTCCACTTCATGCCACTGTCCTGATGTAACAGAGACCCTCACAGGGACTGATTTCAGCCAGGGTTGCTCGAGCAAGGAGCAAAGCAAGGGTCATGTACCAGATCACACAAGGCTCTGGTTGCGTGTGTCACACAAAGTCACCACCCAGCAAACACAGGGTGAACCAAAGCAGGAAAAAAGAAGAATCGGGTTATAAAAACCCAAACCACGAATGCAATTGCATATGCAAAGATCTTGTTTGGGTTTGTGCTGAATTTCCATGAGGAAGTTCTTTCTTATTTTTGCTGCAGCTGCACAGATTCACTGGATTCTTGTGGAACAGAGCAGGAAGGGGTCTGGGCTGCCTCTGCTACTCAAACTGTACCTCTGCCACCAGCCAGGGACAAAGGCAGGCAGCCAGAGAGGCTGAAAACATCCCCCTCCTCCTCCGTAGTGCCGACAAGTGTGAGCTAGAGCTATTTACTCTGGATTAACGTACTCGATTTCTCTTTTAAACCATTGTTTTAGACTTTCCAGTCAGTTCTCATTAGTTACTAGTTTAGAAGCCCATGGTATATTTAGACATCATATACATTTGTCAGTGAAGAGTAGCTTAAATGATCTACTTTGCTCACTGCTTAATTATGTTATTTTACTGTTCCTGAAAACCTGACACAAGGCAAATTTACATTACTGTGCTCCTAATTAGCCAATAATCCTTAAGGATTTGAATGATACATACCCAAAGTAATTTCCTCATTCACTAAATATGAATTTCCTTACGTTAGGTTAAGAAGATGGCACAATGACAGCAGGCATCTTGGTGATGACAGCTCTCAACATGTTTGTCTCCCGAGTCAAAATCTATTAAAAGACACAAAATGATCTCAGCACTTTCTTAAAGTGTGGAATGTGAAATCAATAGGGTCGTGTACAAAGGGGAGCAAAATTTACCTCTTTTAACCATTGTTAGGTTGTCCGGCACTCCAGATTACTGAAAGGTGAAAATATTTATGGTCCTGGTTTTCTAAATATCTCAGCTGGATCTCTTCATTCATTCAGCATCTCTGGAGCTTCTCAGACCAAGGGAAAATGCAGACTTGGAGGAAGCTGCTCCAAAAGAAAGGTCTGGTAGGCTCCTTCCTACCTCACACACCTCATTTGGTGCCTGATTCTGCCCCTCTATTCCCCCCTCATGACACCCGACCTGGAGCTCTGGATCCTGGGATACTCAGCACGGGAAGGATGTGGAGCTGTTGGAGCGAGTCCAGAGGAGGCCATGGAGATGCTCCAGGGCTGGAGCCCCTCTGGAGCCAGGCTGGGAGAGCTGGGGGGGCTCACCTGGAGAGGAGAAGGCTCCAGGGAGAGCTCAGAGCCCCTTGCAGGGCCTAAAGGGGCTCCAGGAGAGCTGGAGAGGGACTGGGGACAAGGCCTGGAGGGACAGGACACAGGGAGTGGCTTTAAGCTGAAAGTGGGGAGATTTAGATGGGATCTTGGGAAGGAATTGTTCCCTGGGAGGGTGGGCAGGCCCTGGCACAGGGTGCCCAGAGCAGCTGGGGCTGCCCCTGGATCCCTGGCAGTGCCCAAGGCCAGGCTGGACATTGGGGCTGGGAGCAGCCTGGGGCAGTGGGAGGTGTCCCTGCCATGGCAGTGGGGGGAATTAGACATTTTTAAGGTCCCTTTGAACCCAAACTAGTCTGGGATTCTCTTATGCCAAATGCACTCATTTCACACTTGGCTTTGCCCTCGTTTCTGGCCATTGAACTCCAGCTCTTTGAAAGATCTTGTCTTTGTTGTCACTGCTGTTGTTGGACTGGCTGGGGCGTTGTGGGGATGGTAACAGTTTGTGTTTTCCACTGTAGACAGTTTAATTTAATGCATTATTACATTTGATCCAGATGCTACAGTGATGGGTGCATAAAAATAATTAAATACAGATAAATAGACCGTAACAACTTCACCAGTGCCAGTTGTTGTAACACGGAGTTACGTATCAAAAATGCAGGGCCAGAAAATTACCTGAATTTCTAACTAGTGCAGGAAAACTTTCCATGGACACTGTGACAGGCAAACAGAGCTCAGTGCTAACCTTTTTCCCCATGTCCAAGACTAAATTTCATGCAGCTAAATGGAAATTCAAAGTTTCCCGTCTCGTTCTGTAACTTTTCCAGTGGTTTTGTTTGCGAAATCAAAACCTGTGAGTGTAGACGTGGTGAGTAAAGGCCACCTCTTTTCTCTGCCACACCATCAGCTGTTGACATGAGACCAGGAGATGCTCCTGCCTGGAGAAATGCTGTTGTTCCATGGATTGGGAACAATGTTAGCTGGAGCTGTGGTTCCTGAACCAAGTACCAAGAAAACAGCTGCTGGTGATTCCTGTCTCCTGCACCCTTGTATCAACACTCGTATTCTTCCTATCTAAGTTACTTGTGCACTTTTAATTGGATGTAGTGGGTTTCTTTCCATATCCCAGGCTG
Source organism: Coloeus monedula (assembly GCF_965178545.1). NCBI lineage: Eukaryota > Metazoa > Chordata > Aves > Passeriformes > Corvidae > Coloeus > Coloeus monedula. The sequence goes on along the minus strand of NC_138788.1, from coordinate 37,304,380 downwards.
GTTTCTGAAATAATTCTGGCCTTTTAAATGTCTCCCAAGGGGTTTCATTTCATGGTGAGTGAAGATGTTCCACTGCACAGGGAGACAGAGATTTGCAGATGCTGAGGCTAGAACAGGAACTAGAACTAAAATTAGGACTGGGACATCCCTGCTGAGACTAGAACAGGAAAATTAGTCCTCTGAAGGTCTCAGGTCTCTGTCTGGACAATGGGAGGAGCAGAAAAGGACCCTCATGTGCTGTATTCCCCTGTCCAACAGTGCAGAAACCACCGTGGAAAATAAGTGATGGAGATACCTTGTAATAACAGGATAATAATATTTCCGCCTGGTTTGCTCAAAAAGAAATGAGTAGGATGCTTAGGGGGGTCTGTCCTCACCATGCCAAGAGAAAAACTATTCTGTGATGAAAACAGGTTGTAAAGCCACCTTTATCTCCCCTTGGCAGATGCACACTGGGCCCAGCCCTTGCTGAAGTTCAAGTGCTCCCTGCGAGGCACTTTCCATTTTTCCTCCAAAAAAAGGTGGGGGAACAACTTTACACCCCATTTGCGTTGTGTGGGTTCACATGAGGTTCAATGCAGGAAAATGATGATGGGGTGCTGAGTCCCTGTTGATTTCAGTGGGAGTTTGCCTTGAATGGGGGAATTTGGGAGAGGCTGAGCCCAGGATTTGTGTGTGTTTGCTCACGGATCAGCAAGGCACACGCATCTGCAATGGAATATGCACTTTGTTAGGTTAAGAAACATTTCTTTATGCTCTGCAAAGCAAGTGAATAAAATCGAGGGGGGAATATACACTGTGTCAGCTTGCCTGTGCGGGAAAAATACTTTATTTTCTGTTGTAAAGACAAAGAGTACAGAAGGAAAAAGTGCAGGGGTGTGTATGATCATCCTATACGAGCACATTAGTAAGGCACTGTGGTAGCAGTCGTGTTGTGAACTTAAAGCCACCCCTAATTAAACTGTCTGCATCCCCCAGCATTCCCCTGTAATGATGTCAAGCCGTGCAGCAATTAGTTGTCTCTCTGTGAAAGTAAACACTGTTTGTAAATCATATAAATTTAACCTGCTTGCCTTCTCAGGAAGCTCTAAGAAGGGAATTAATTATTATTGTAGATTTTGGAGTTATGATTTATTGAATCGTTTTTTGATCTAATGTTTTCTGTGGTTCGTGGCAATTAATTTTGGGAGCAAAGGCAGGACTTAGTAAAAACCTGGGATATGATTTGGGGTGGGGCTAATGGTGTGCAAAATATTTTATTGCACTAACACAACTGCTGGGGGTTTCTTTTAAATTGAGATTTAGTCCATTCAAAGGATGCAAGTGCCCTGACCTTTCAGCCTTCTGCCTTTTGCACCTCCTGTACTACTTCAAGCTAATTTGCATGTGAAGTTTGAATCCTGAAGAAAGATGCCCTTCTGCAGTAGTTCATCTTCTCTTTAGAGATCAGACTAAATGCCCGTGGCAATATGCTGGGAAACACAGCACATTACCATGAAATAGCTCCATTAGAGACAAAGAAATGTAAACAAAACAAACACATTTGCCACTGGTTTTAGCTCAATTATATTTCTCCTATTGATGGTGTTGCCTAAAATGAAAAAGTGCTCGCGACCTAAATTTAGTAAACCTTTTGTTGCAATTTACTCCAGCAAAACCTCTGTTGCTGGAGGTGGATGGTTTACCTGAGCCATCAGCTACATAGCACGTTTATGGTTATTGTATTTTACAGGTTGATAGATTTTTATATTCTGTCCAAGTCAGGATCTTACACCACCTGGTTTATTATTTAGTAATTTACAGTGCAGTCAGGCATGTTTGGTTTAATGTAGGATAAACTTATAAATCTATTGTTCCTCCAGTTGCTGGGGTTGGTGTGCAATGAACTACAGAGCTTGATGCGTACATACATTTCAGCTCTGCTTATTTTCTTTGATAGGGAAGCAGGCAATAGATAACACAGTGACAGTAGCATCCCAGGGGACAGCAAAATGTGAGAGCAACACACCGTAAGGTTAGTAGGTCATTATTGTATGAGCACTGAGCCATTAATTGACTACTGTACCAGGCTCAATCTGTGTCAGATTATGGCTTTTGGCAGCAAGAACTGTTATCTAATAGCTAACTTTGCTTCTTTACTGTCTTTTTATTAGGTTTTTGGATAAAATTATACCTAAAAAGGTAAATATATTTGTTGCACTTAAAAAAAAAACCCCAAAAACCCAGCCAAACCAAACCAACATAGAGGATAGTGGTAATGTCAATAGGTAAAGATTCCTAGAAGGGAGCAGCTAGCAGAGTGTTTTGCTAATATTTGTGAGTACTTTTTTACAAACTTGAGCAGTCAGATACTTTATTTAGGGGGAATAGATATTATGGGTGCAAAAGGATCAGAAATTGATAGGTGGTGCCTGAATTATTTTGTTAATCTGCAGCATTGGGTGGCAATAAGAGAATACCCAGACTGTAACAGCAACAATGACCATCATTTGTAGAAACCTTGCTGCTTTCTCCTAAAATCTGTCCTGAAAAGAAGGGAATTGTCAGTCCTGGCATGGGAGATGGTCACAGAAGAGACCCAGCTTGTGGCAGAGCTGTGGCATCTTCCCCCAGCACCTGGCTCCCGCTGGAGCAGGTCCATGGCCGAGCTGCGTAATAAGGGAAGGAATCAGTGATCTGAGGAAGATTTCAGGGAACAAATCATCTGTTCTTTGGCCACTGGCAGCAGGCAGGGTGGTCCTCAGCCACCTGTGTCCATTAGAGGGCAAATTCCCGGCTTTAACAGGCAGTGGGAGGCTGAGGATGTTGGTGCTCAGCCCAGTGCTCAGGTGAGGCAGGATTTTGAGCTGGGTTTAAGGATGAATCCTGCATGCTGTTCAGAGATGATTTCAGGTTTCTGCCATCTTTCAGCTGAGATCTTTTGGGATATCTCAGGCTGGGGCTAAAATGCTGTTTTACCTCATCCCTGCACCTGCCAAGTCCAAATCCAGGTGTTTCAGCCCAGATGAGAGCGTGAGTTAAAAATTGCTCAGGTCTGGAAAGGCCTTTGCTAAGAGCTGGAGCGGGTGGGATGGACCCTGGTGAGGTGGGTGTGTGTTTATGGGCTCGGCTCTAAACCAGCTCTCCCTGTTGTCTGTAACTCCTGAGGAATCCTCAATCCTCGCTCCAGAGGAGCGCAGGGATGCTGGCAGGGTTTTGGGGTGCATTCCAGCTGTGGGACACATCTGCTGCTGTTTGACAGTGCTGTTCAAGTGATGGAGCCCCAGTTTAATTTCTGTCCCTACCCATAAATCGACCTGCCTGTGACCTTGGGCAAAATAGTTAATCCAGCCAGCCCTCAGTTTCCCTCTTTTGCTCCCCATTAAAAATGATTTGCTGTCCCAGGGTGTCGGGCTGGGCAGGAGAACCCAGGGTGATGGCTGATAATTATCGATATGGGAAACCCTGTGAGAAGGTGGGGAAGTAAGACAGAAACCTTTATTTCATTAAAATCGTATTTCTATTGAATGCTATTACAGTTATTATTTTGCAGATCCCATTTCTCTGCCACGTGTCTGAATTTGAATAATTTCCACCGGATTTCTCGCCCTGTTAAAAGACGTGGATAAAAATGTGCAACAATTGAGCTCTGAGCATTTCATCTCGTTTTGTTATTCCGGGCTTTCTCCTTTTTCTTACAGCAAAATCATTTCTAGAAATTGGATAGCAATATGTAAAATACATTTTTTTCAGGCAGTGATGGCTGATTACATTGATTCTACACAATGTAGGGCTCTTAATGGGGATTTCTGGCTCCCATTTGCTGTAAATTTCTGGTTCCTATTTGCTGCAAATTTCTGGTTCCCATTTGCTGCATCATGTGACGAGGCTGTTTCTATGGTCTCTGCTGCATCTTGTCCCCCTGGCGTTTTTTTTACAAACTCATTTGGAAGAATTAACTACCTTTTACGTATTTAAAATTTGACTCCACGGAAATCGATGTACAAATAATTTTTATGGTGACAATAAGTAGGTTCCATAACACAACAGAAATATCTGTATGTAAATCTTGCCTTGGAGGTAGCTATCTACTGTACATCCCAGTACTTATCCCACTTTCACACCTAATTTTCTTTGTGAATCACACATAAAACTCACATATTCTCTGCTGTGCAATGAAATCATGAATTCTTAGCATGCCCACACATAAGACATTTCTCTGAGAATAATATCCATAACTATTTTTTAAGGGGGGAAAAAAAAAAGCCAGGGAAGGTTTTGGTGCACCATTTATTTTTATGATAATTTAAATATGTTAATACTATACCTAAGAGTTTTATATACATACACATTTTGCATAAAGAAGAGCTTTTACTCCCAAGCTTCACTTGGCGAGGTTGGGAGGGGGAGAGGGAAACCCGTTCAGGTGTCTTTGGACACAAGATTAAACGACGCCAGAAAACTCCATTCTCTCCAGACTTTTCACAACTGCACGGCAGCTGAAAAACACAGATTTCTTTTTTCAAACAGGTGTGTTAAAATTAACCCTCACAGATCTGTGAGGGTATTTGATAAAAGGATCGATGTAGCCGGGATGCCCCTGGACCTGTGGGAAGCAGCTCTGTGCTGGATGGAAATGCAGTTAAATGGATTTTTATTTCTTGTTTCCTCCTTCCTGGAATCGTTAGGGTTGGAAAAGCTCTCCAAGATGAGCATCCAGCCATGCCTTGGTTTTGATGTCAGTGCCAGGGCCTGTTGTGGTCCCTGCAGGGACACTCCTGGGGCTTACACCAGCTCTGGTCCCTTCCCCTCCCTGCACTTGAGGGGGTTTTGCTCAGTCCAGGTCTGAGGGATAAATCGCTCCTCTGCAACCCTCACTGACAGGACAAAGCCTCCCAGACCTGGTTCTCAGCAAGCACACCCTGAGGATGCTGCTGCAAAAAGATGAACTTTTGTTGTTTTGCCTTTAATTGCGAATATTGCAATTCTTGAAATACAATAATTCTTGAAAATAAGAGATTCCCCAAAAATACCAGCAAAATGCAGCACAAGCAGAACACGAACGCTTCAGATCATTAATATATATTAAAAGTATGGACAAAGTAATTTAGAAGATTTATTTTTTAAATGTATTATGTGATTGCTGTTGTCTGGGCTTTTTTAAAGTGGATCTATGTAATGGTTGGGGAATTTCCTGGAGGAAAACTGTCGTGCAATTAACCCTTGAGTGCAGTTAGACCTGGCAAACACAGTCCTGAGGACCTTCACCACTGAGCAGAGCTGAGCCAGCCTTGTGCAGGAGTTGGTCCTTCCAGCCCCGATGTCCCAGGGAAAGGGGGGCTGTTGGAAGGAGGGGGAATGCGGGTGCCCTCAGGTGTCACCTCACCTGGGTGCTGGGAGGGGCCTCCAAGGCATTAAAGATCTCATCAAACCTTAACGATTCTGTGATTATACAACCACGGCTCTGCTTTGCATCAAGGAATAGGGAAAAAGGAAGGAAAGCTCTGTGGGGGTGCAGGTGATGGGCGGTGTTGGTGTCCCCAGCCCCCAGCACAGGACAGATTTCACCTGCGGGTTACAGGAGCTGCTGGTTTTGCTTTCAGGCAGAATAAACAACAAGGTGGCTGTTATGTGGAACTGCACAGGATATG